>NW_025533461.1:1565000-1602500 GCF_020615455.1 Coregonus clupeaformis | reverse complement strand
CTCCAGCCTGGTTTAATGGGTCTCTCTGTTACACTCTCTCCAGCCTGGTTTAATGGGTCTCTCTGTTACTCTCTCTCCAGCCTGGTTTATTGGGTCTCTCTGTTACTCTCTCTCCAGCCTGGTTTATTGGGTCTCTCTGTTACTCTCTCTCCAGCCTGGTTTAATGGGTCTCTCTGTTACACTCTCTCCAGCCTGGTTTAATGGGTCTCTCTTTTACTCTCTCTCCAGCCTGGTTTAATGGGTCTCTATGTTACTCTCTCTCCAGCCTGGTTTAGGGCCTTTGTTGCTCCCTCCTTCCTAAGCCTTTTATCCGTCTGATGCAGCGACTCGTCTCCTCTCTGCTCCGCTAGCAGCTCAATAGCTGTTATCTAGGCCAAGAGGCCTATTCAGACTGAACACACACTTACACGCTCACGCTTACACATGTATGTCCACACACACACACACACACACTTACACGCTCACGCTTACACACGTATGTCCACACACACACACACACACACACACACACACACACACACACACACACACACACACACACACACACACACACACACACACACACACACACATAATTACAGATGAAAGCAACCCTATTCCCTCCTTTCAGACCAAAACATTTTCAGAGATAAAAATGTATACTGCCCTATATATTTCACTGATGTTCAGAAACCACCTAATATTACTGGAAATGTAATTCTGTCCAACTTCAAACAAATAACAACTTAAAGTCTGTACGAAGCCTTTATTAACCGTTCATAGGTGCTCCACAAATCATTCAAAGCAAATGATTAAGGGAGGTCCATACCCTTCACCGTGCTGTGGTGTCGGCACACAAATTCACCTATATATGGTCCTCTGTAGCTCAATGCTAAACTGGTCCTCTGTAGCTCAGCTGGTAGAGCATGGCGCTTGTAAACGCCAGGGTAGTGGGTTCGATCCCCGGGACCACCCATACGTAAAAATTTATGCACACATGACTGTAAGTCGCTTTGGATAAAAGCGTCTGCTAAATGGCATATTATTATTATTATTATTATATATACAGTTGAAGTCGGAAGTTTACATACACTTAGGTTGGAGTCATTAAAACTCGTTTTTCAACCTCTCCACAAATTTCTTGTTAACAAACTATAGTTTTTGGCAAGTCGGTTAGGAGATCTACTTTCTGCATGACACAAGTAATTTTTCCAACAATTGTTTACAGACAGATTATTTCACTTATAATGCACTGTATCACAATTCCAGTGGGTCAGAAGTTTACATACACTAAGTTGACTGTGCCTTTAAATAGCTTGGAAAATTCCAGAAAATGATGTCATGGCTTTAGAAGCTTCTGATAGGCTAATTGACATAATTTGAGTCAATTGGAGGTGTACCTGTGGATGTATTTCGAGACATGTTCTGTCTCCTAGAGATGAACGTACTTTGGTGCAAAAAGTGCAAATCAATTCCAGAACGACAGCAAAGGACCTTGTAAAGATGCTGGAGGAAACAGGTACAAAAGTATCTATATCCACAGTAAAACGAGTCCTATATCAACATAACCTGAAAGGCTGCTCAGCAAGGAAGAAGCCACTGCTCCAAAACCGCCATAAAAAAGCCAGACTACGGTTTGCAACTGCACATGGGGACAAAGATTGTACTTTTTGGAGAAATGTCCTCTGGTCTGATGAAACAAAAATAGAACTGTTTGGCCATAATGACCATCATTATGTTTGGAGGAAAAAAAGGGTTGCTTGCAAGCTGAAGTACACCATCCCAACCGTGAAGCACGGGGGTGGCAGCATCATGCTGTGTGGGTGCTTTGCTGCAGGAGGGACTGGTGCACTTAACAAAATAGATGGCATCATGAGGAAGGAAAATTATGTGGATATCTTAAAGCAACATCTCAAGACATCAGTCAGGAAGTTAAAGCTTGGTTGCAAATGGGTCTTCCAAATGGACAATGACCCCAAGCATACTTCCAAAGTTGTGGCAAAATGGCTTAAGGACAACAAAGTCAAGGTATTGGAGTGGCCATCACAAAGCCCTGACCTCAATCCTATAGAACATTTGTGGGCAGAACTGAAAAAGCGTGTGTGAGCAAGGAGGCCTACAAACCTGACTCCGTTACACCAGCTCTGTCAGGAGGAATGTGCCAAAATTCACCCAACTTATTGTGGGAAGCTTGTGGAAGGCTACCCGAAACGTTTGACCCAAGTTAAACAATTTAAAGGCAATGCTACCAAATACTAATTGAGTGTATGTAAACTTAGAACCCACTGAGAATGTGATGAAAGAAATAAAAGCTGAAATAAATCATTCTCTCTACTATTATTCTGACATTTCACTTGGATTAAATGTCAGGAATTGTGAAAAATGAGTTTAAATGTATTTGGTAAAGGTGTATGTAAACTTCCGACTTCAACTATATACACTGCTCAAAAAAATAAAGGGAACACTAAAATAACACATCCTAGATCTGAATGAATGAAATAATCTTATTAAATACTTTTTTCTTTACATAGTTGAATGTGCTGACAACAAAATCACACAAAAATGATCAATGGAAATCAAATTTATCAACCCATGGAGGTCTGGATTTGGAGTCACACTCAAAATTAAAGTGGAAAACCACACTACAGGCTGATCCAACTTTGATGTAATGTCCTTAAAACAAGTCAAAATGAGGCTCAGTAGTGTGTGTGGCCTCCACGTGCCTGTATGACCTCCCTACAACGCCTGGGCATGCTCCTGATGAGGTGGCGGATGGTCTCCTGAGGGATCTCCTCCCAGACCTAGACTAAAGCATCCGCCAACTCCTGGACAGTCTGTGGTGAACGTGGCGTTGGTGGAAGGAGCGAGACATGATGTCCCAGATGTGCTCAATTGGATTCAGGTCTGGGGAACGGGCGGTCCATAGCATCAATGCCTTCCTCTTGCAGGAACTGCTGACACACTCCAGCCACATGAGGTCTAGCATTGTCTTGCATTAGGAGGAACCCAGGGCCAACCGCACCAGCATATGGTCTCACAAGGGGTCTGAGGATCTCATCTCGGTACCTAATGGCAGTCAGGCTACCTCTGGCGAGCACATGGAGGGCTGTGCGGCCCCCCAAAGAAATGCCACCCCACACCATGACTGACCCACTGCCAAACCGGTCATGCTGGAGGATGTTGCAGGCAGCAGAACGTTCTTCACGGCGTCTCCAGACTCTGTCACGTCTGTCACATGTGCTCAGTGTGAACCTGCTTTCATCTGTGATGAGCACAGGGCACCAGTGGCGAATTTGCCAATCTTGGTGTTCTCTGGCAAATGCCAAACGTCCTGCACGGTGTTGGGCTGTAAGCACAACCCCCACCTGTGGACGTCGGGCCCTCATACCACTCTCATGGAGTCTGTTTCTGACCGTTTGAGCAGACACATGCACATTTGTGGTCTGCTGGAGGTCATTTTGCAGGGCTCTGGCAGTGCTCCTCCTGCTCCTCCTTGCACAAAGGCGGAGGTAGCAGTCCTGCTGCTGGGTTGTTGCCCTCCTAGGGCCTCCTCCACGTCTCCTGATGTACTGGCCTGTCTCCTGGTAGCGCCTCCATGCTCTGGACACTACGCTGACAGACACAGCAAACCTTCTTATAATAATATGTCAATTAGCGACTTACAGTCATGCGTGCATACATTTTTGTGTATGGGTGGTCCCGGGGATCGAACCCACTACCCTGGCGTTACAAGCGCTGTGCTCAACCAGCTGAGCTACAGAGGACCACAGCTCGCATTGATGTGCCATCCTGGATGAGCTGCACTAACCACTTGTGTGGGTTGTAGACTCCGTCTCATGCTACCACTAGAGTGAAAGCACCGCCAGCATTCAAAAGTGACCAAAACATCAGCCAGGAAGCATAGGAACTGAGAAGTGGTCTGTGGTCACCACCTGCAAAACCAGTCGTTTATTGGGGGTGTCTTGCTAATTGCCTATAATTTCCACCTGTTGTCTATTCCATTTGCACAACAGCATGTGAAATGTATTGTCAATCAGTGTTGCTTCCTAAGTGGACAGTTTGATTTCACAGAAGTGTGATTGACTTGGAGTTACATTGGGTTGTTTAAGTGTTCCCTTTATTTTTTTGAGCAGTGTATAAACACATATACATACATATAAACACATATACATACATATATATTTAAAAAAATATATTTCCCTTCATTACTTTCCAACCCCACCACCCCTTCCCTAATTGGAGTTAACTAGGCTTAGGCCTCTATTTCCAGCTTATACATACTATATACATTTTATAGACACAGTCAATTTTACAATAATTATATTTTGCTTGTTCTTTCTCCTGAACTTCCTCTACCCTCAACCTCTCCGATTATTTCCATGATGTCCATCCGGTTTGCTTCTATATGTCATATCTTTCTAACTGTGCTCTTTCACAAAAGTTCTCAACCTATAACCTATATACTTATTATGGACACAGTGTGTTTTACATTACTTATGTTGTTGTTATTAGCTGTCATCAGTCCCAACCTTCAGCTCCATTCAACCCCTCCCATCTATCTTTTACGCCATCCATACTGGATTTCTACTTGCCATATATTTTTCAACTGTGCTGTGATGTTTCACAAAAGTTCTGAACCCTTCTATTCTCATTGTTTCTACAGATTGTAAATTGAAAATAAACATTTTTGCTAAAAGTATTATTATATTATTGATCGATTGACTATGACTTTTCAGATCACCCAGTAGTGCTATCTGCAGGGTTAGCTCCAGGTAAATATTGCAATCCTTTAGCCATTCCTGGACCTGTGTCCAAAAACAAGCTGCAAATGGACAGTACCAAAACAAATGATCTAATGATTCTGTGTCTTCGCAGCAAAATCTGCAGAGCTGGGAAGATTGTATCCCCCATGTAATTAACATTCTATTGGTTGCAAGAATTTGGTATAATAATTTAAAGTTTTGAATCCGGTGTCGTTTTGCGTATCAGTTCATAAAGACTATGCCATGGGATCGGTGCGTCAAAAATCTCTTCCCAACTATTTTGCAATCTATATGGGACGGCTGTCAATCCTTTGGTCCTGAAATGAAACTGGTATACTTTTTTATTTATCACAATTTTCTTTAACCAATTATATTCTTTAATGCAAGGCCGACAGACAAGTTCCTTACTTTTTCCCCTTCCACTTTCCTTTTCCAATTTTGCGGTAAAGCTGCAATTATTTGGTTGTAATTTTGGGTAGAGCAGACATTTCCATATATTTTTGTTAGCTGCATAACTCCACCAGTTCTACCTATGATATCATTTACGAAGATTATACCTTTTTTTAAAATTTTCTCAAAAAAAGTTTTTTTTATCAATTAGTATATTTGTGTTTATTTGTTGCATTATTTGTTATGGCGTTTCTGGAGGATTACATTGAAATTGCAACCAATTTTCTGTGGCTTGTTTTAGAAATTTCCTTTCAAATTACTGAAAGTGAGAGGTTGTAATCTGAATAAAGGGAAAAAGGCCATTCTTGAACACGGGGTGAGACAATCTTACTAATTTGCTAGAGAACCAGTTCGGATTTAAGTATAACTTTTGTATGACTGAAGCTTTTAGTGATAGGTCTAATGCTTTAATATTTAATAATTTATGTCCTCTGAATTCATATTCATTATATAAATAGGCCTGTTTAATCTTGTCTGGCTTACCGTTCCAAATCAAATGGAATATTTTTTTCTCATATCATTTAACAAACTGTTCGCCAGGCGTAGGCAAGACCATAAGCAAATAGGTAAATTGGGATAATACTAAAGAGTTAATCAGGGTGATTTTTCCACAAATTGACAGGCATTTACCTTTCCATGGTAGCAAGATCTTATCTATTTTTGCTAACTCTCTATTAAAATGTATTGGAGTGAGATTATGTATTTCTTTTGGGATATGTATTCCGAGTATATCCACATCACCATCAAACCATTTTATTGGTACACTACATGGTAATGTAAATTTTTAATTTTTTTAGTGATCCAATACGTAATATAGTACATTTATCATAATTTGGTTGTAATCTAGAGTGATTAAAAAAATGTATCTAGATCCTCTATGAGGCTGTGGAGGGATTCAAGTTGTGGGTTTAAAAGAAAACATGAATCATCAGCGTACAATGACACCTTTGTTTTTAAGCCCTGGATTTCTAATCCCTTGATATTATTGTTGGATCTGATTTTAATAGCTAACATTTTGATGGCCATAATAAATAGATATGCCGATAGTGGACAACCTTGTTTTACTCCTCTTGACAGTTTAAAACTTTCTGAGAAATAGCCATTATTTACTCTTTTACACCTAGGGTTACTATACATGATTTTGACCCATTTTATAAGAGATTCTCCAATATTGAAATGCTCCAGGCATTTATATATAAACTTCAGTCATACTTTATCAAATGCCTTTTCAAAGTCTGCTATGAATAGCAGGCCTGGTTTCCCAGATTTTTCATAGTGTTCTATTGTTTCCAATACTTGCCTTATATTATCTCCAATGTATCGTCCATGTAAAAAACCTGTCTGATTAGAATGAATAATGTCCGACAATACCTTTTTAATTCTATGCGCTACACATTTTGCTAGAATTTTTGCATCAATTGGTTAGGAGCCCGTAAAACTGCAGCCGTCTCCTCCGGCGCCATTCTTTTTGCAACAAGGCAATAAAGTAACACTGCAACAAAATTTTTTGCCAAAGAAATATAAATACAAAGCGTTATGTTTAGGGCAAATCCTACACAACACACATCACTGTGTACTACTCTTCATATTTTCAAGCATGGAGGTGGCTGCATCGTGTTATGGGTATGCTTGTCATTGGTAATGACTAGGGAGTTTTTTGGGATAAAAAGAAACTGAATAAGGCTATAAGCACAGGCAAGATCCTAGAGGGAAACCTGGTTCAGCCTGCTTTCCAACAGACACTTGGAAACCAATTCACCTTTCAGCAGGACAATAACCTAAAACACAAGGTCAAATATACACTGGAGTTGCTTACCAAGACGACATTGAATGTTACCGAGTGGCCTAGTTACAGTTTCGACTTAAATCAGCTTGAAAATCTATGGCAAGACTTTAAAATATGCTGTCTAGAAATGATCAACAATCAACTTGAGAGAGCTTGAAGAATAAAATAATTGTAACATCCAGATGTGCAGAGCTCTTGGAGACTGTCACGAATTCCGCCGAGACTGCTCCTCCTCCTTGTTCGGGCAGGCTTCGGCGTTCGTCGTCCCCGGAGTACTAGCCGCTACCGTTTGATGTTCTCTATGTTTGTTTGGTTTTGTCTGTTTGGTGCACCTGTGTCTTATCACTTATTGATTATGTCACCTATAAGTTTCCTTTGGTTTTGTTTGTAGTTGTGTGTTGTTGTCCTCCTGTCCGTTGGGGTTTTGGATTTTGCTCTGGTGTATTTAAGTGTATTGATGCACTGTTTGCGCATCGCTTATATTTAGTGTTTTACGCACTGTTTGTGTATCGCTCGCCTCCGTTGCTTGAGGCCCGTTCTTTTGTATTGTCATATTTCTGACTAGTAAAGTCTGTTGGACTAAGCTTCTGTGTCCTGCGCCTGACTCCAACACCACATCCACTTCAAACACTGACAGAGACTTAGCCAAAAAGACTCACCGCCAAAGGTGCTTCTACAAAGTAATGACTCAGGGGTGTGAATACTTATGTAAATGAGATATAGTATACTGTATCTGTATTTCATTTTCAATACGTTTGCAAAAATTCCTAAAAACTTGTTTTCACTTTGTCATGATGGGGTTTTGTGTTTAGATGGGTGCGAAAAAAATCGATGTAATCCATTTTGAATCCAGGCTGTAACGCAACAAAATGTGGAATATAAGTCAAGGGGTATGAATACTTTCTGAAGGCACTGTATAGGATAATATCTATAGATGTAATATAATGTACCATTAATATGATATAACAGGAAACTCAACAGGCATGTCAAGTTCAGACCACATGTAAATAATATGATCGGGTGACTAACAGACTCCATCTGAAAAGAGCCATTAAAGGGGCAATTGGTGATTGCAACATATATATATATTTTTATAATTATTTATAGCCATTGATTCTTGAATAATGTAACTTACAAATGCCTCATGAATTAAACCGTTTAACCCCATCAAGAACCCAAAATATAAGCTTGTTTTACTCCTTTGTATGTAAACAATGTAAATGCAAACCAACACTGTATAGCTTCAAAACCTGGTTAAAACTATCATTTTGATCACATGGATAGTCAGTCCTTTCATCCATAGCGCTGTCTTTGAATTTGAGAGTGGTTACATTTCTCCAGCCCCATCCCTCAGCGGTTTGTCAAAAATGTGGCGGGGTGTCTCTTTTGTTGTTGTTTGAACTACAGATTGCTGATTTAACAGACAACAGATTCCGTCAGAATCTCATTTGAGGGGGTGACCTAATCACCAGTCACAACCTCATCTGCTGTCTCTGTCCACTACATGACACGATCTGTGTGTGTCTGACCTGTCTGCTCTGGAGTGCAGCAGCATATAATTGCTGCCGGGTCTGTATTTGACGGCAGGCGAGGGACACTACTATGAGAAGGTGGTGTGTTCTGTGTCTGTACAGGCCGGTCTGTGAAATGGGTTAGGTGCCCTTTGCACAGATTGACAGGAGGCTACAGCAAAGGCAATTAAGCCTTCATGGTCACAGACACAGACTATCAGTCCTGCTGCCAGGACCCTGGTGTGAAACTGTAATGGTGTACTAAGGTCCAGGAAAACTAACACAATATCACCTCTTGTACATTTCTCACGTTGAAAAAGACCACTGAACAGCAGGAAATCTTCCAATCCGTTTGTGCTTTTTCCATCAGTCTCTGTGCTGTTAGCCAATCCATGACAGCAGACACAATGTGACTCAATCTAACACTAGCTGCTAGCAAACCAACATATTCCGCCACCTCTTCATCACTCGCTCCATGTTATCTGTGAAGAATGAACAAGTACGTTGTTACGTAAACTAGTCTTCATTGAGCAGAGACAAACACAACATGGCATTTTTAATAAACCAGAGCTGTGAAAGTATCCCAGCGTCCCAAATGTCCCCCTATTTCCTTTTATAGTGCACTAGTCCTATTGGCCCTGGTCAAAAGTAATGCACTGTATAGTGCATTGGGAGAGTATTTAGACTCCTTTGACCTTTCCCACATTTTGTTACGTTACAGCCTTATTCTGAAATGGATGAAATATTTTTTTCCCCTCATCAACTACACTCAATACCCCATAATGACGAAGCGAAATCAGTTTTCAGAATGTTTAGCAAATGTATTATAAATAACAAACAGAAATACCTTATTTAAATACAGTGGGGAGAACAAGTATTTGATACACTGCCGATTTTGCAGGTTTTCCTACTTACAAAGCATGTAGAAGTCTGTAATTTTTATCATAGGTACACTTCAAATGTGAGAGACGGAAAAACACATCACATTGTATGATTTTTAAGTAATTAATTTGCATTTTATTGCATGACATAAGTATTTGATACATCAGAAAAGCGGAACTTAATATTTGGTACAGAAACCTTTTACAGAGATCATATGTTTCCTGTAGGTCTTGACCAGGTTTGCACACACTGCAGCAGGGATTTTGGCCCACTCCTCCATACAGACCTTCTCCAGATCCTTCAGGTTTTAGGGCTGTCGCTGGGCAATACGGACTTTCAGCTCCCTCCAAAGATGTTCTATTGGGTTCAGGTCTGGAGACTGGCTAGGCCACTCAAGGACCTTGAGATGCTTCTTACGGAGCCACTCCTTAGTTGCCCTGGCTGTGTGTTTCTGGTCGTTGTCATGCAGGAAGACCCAGCCACGACCCATCTTCAATGCTCTTACTGAGGGAAGGAGGTTGTTGGCCAAGATCTCGCGATACATGGCCCCATCCATCCTCCCCTCAATACGGTGCAGTCATCCTGTCCCCTTTGCAGAAAAGCATCCCCAAAGAATGATGTTTCCACCTCCATGCTTCATGGTTGGAATGGTGTTCTTGGGGTTGAAATCATCCTTCTTCTTCCTCCAAACACGGCAAGTGGAGTTTAGACCAAAAAGCTCTATTTTTGTCTCATCAGACCACATGACCTTCTCCCATTCCTCCTCTGGATCATCCAGATGGTCATTGGCAAACTTCAGACGGGCCTGGATATGCGCTGGCTTGAGCAGGGGGACCTTGCATGCACTGCAGGATTTTAATCCATGACGGCGTAGTGTGTTACTAATGGTTTTCTTTGAGACTGTGGTCCCAGCTCTCTTCAGGTCATTGACCAGGTCCTGCCGTGTAGTTCTGGGCTGATCCCTCACCTTCCTCATGATCATTGATGCCACACGAGGTGAGATCTTGCATGGAGCCCCAGACCGAGGGTGATTGACCGTCATCTTGAACTTCTTCCATTTTCTAATAATTGCGCCAACAGTTGTTGCCTTCTCACCAAGCTGCTTGCCTATTGTCCTGTAGCTCATTCCAGCCTTGTGCAGGTCTACAATTGTATCCCTGATGTCCTTACACAGCTCTCTGGTCTTGGCCATTGTGGAGAGGTTGGAGTCTGTTTGATTGAGTGTTTGGACAGGTGTCTTTTATACAGGTAACGAGTTCAAACAGGTGCAGTTAATACAGGTAATGAGTGGAGAACAGGAGGGCTTCTTAAAGAAAAACTAACAGGTCTGTGAGAGCCGGAAATTCTTACTTGTTGGTAGGTGATCAAATACTTATGTCATGCAATAAAATGCAAATTAATTACTTAAAATCATACAATCTGATTTTCTGGATTGTTGTTTTAGATTCCGTCTCTCACAGTTCAAGTGTACCTATGATAAAAATTACAGACCTCTACATGCTTTGTAAGTAGTAAAACCTGCAAAATCGGCAGTGTATCAAATAATTGTTCTCCCCACTGTAAGTATTCAGACCCTTTGCTATGAGACTCGAAACTGAGCTCAGGTGCATCCTGTTTCCATTGATCATGCTTGACATGTTTCTACAACTTGGTTGGAGTCCACCCGTGGTAAATGTAATTGATTATACATGATTTGGAAAGGCAACCACCTGTCTATATAAGGTCCCACAGTTGACAGTGCATGTCAGAGCATAAACCAAGCCATCAAGTTGATGGAATTGTCCGTAGTGCTCCTAGACAGGATTGTGTCGAGTCACAGATCTGGGGAAGGGTACCAAAAAATGTCTGCAGCATTATAGGTCCCAAAGAACGTAATGGCCTCCATCATTCTTAAATGGAAAAAAGTTTGGAACAAGCAAGACTATTCCTAGAGCTGGCTGCCCGGCCAAACTGAGCAATCGGGGGAGAAGGGCCTTGGTCAGGGAGGTGACCAAGGACCCGATGGTCACTCTGACAGAGCTCCAGAGTTCCTCTGTGGAGATGGGAGAACCTTCCAGAAGTACAACCATCTCTGCAGCACTCCACCAATCAGGCCTTTATGGTAGAGTGGCCAGACGGAAGCCACTCCTCAGTAAAAAGCACATGACAGCCCGCTTGGAGTTTGCCAAAAGACACTTAAAGAGTCTCAGACCATGAGAAACAACATTCTCTGGTCTGATGAAACCAAGATTGAACTCTTTGGCCTGAATGCCAAGCATCACGTCTGGAGGAAACATGGCACCATCCTTACAGTGAAGCATGGTGGTGGCAGCATCATGCTGTGGGGATGTTTTTCAGTGGCAGGGACGGGGAGACTAGTCAGGATTGAGGGAAAGATGAACGGAGCAAAGTACAGAGAGATCCTTGATGACAACCTGCTCCAGAGCGCTCAGGACCTCAGACTGGGGCGAAGGTTCAGCTTCCAACAGGACAACGACCCTAAGCACACAGCCAAGACAACGCAGCAGTGGCTTTGGGCGAAGTCTCTGAATGTCCTTGAATGGCCCAGCCTGAACCTGAATTTGAACCCGATCGAACATCTTTGGAGAGACCTGAAAATTGCTATGCAGCAACGCTCCCCATCCAACCTAACAGAGCTTGAGAGGATCTACAGAGAAGAATGGGAGAAACTCCCCAAATGCAGGTGTGCCAAGCTTTTAGAGTCATACCCAAGAAGAATCGTGGCTGTAATCGCTGCAAATGTGCTTCAACAAAGTTTATAAAGTGTCTGAATACTTATGTAAATGTGATATCAGTTTTTTAAAAACATATATAAATTAGCAAACATTTCTAAAAACCTGTTTTTGCTAGGTTATTATGGGGTTATTATGGGTATTGTGTGTAGACATTTTAGAATAAGGCTGTAATGTATAAAAAGGTGGAAGAATTCAAGGGGTCTGAATACTTTCCGAAAGCAGTGTATTTGGTCCTCTATGGCCCAGTTGAGGGTGTGTTTCCCAGGGCCACCCATTGGGAGACAAATTCACCTTTCAGCTGGACAATAACCTAAAACACAAGGCCAAATATACACTGGAGTTGCTTACCAAGACGACATTGAATGTTACCGAGTGGCCTAGTTACAGTTGTAACTTAAATCAGCTTGAAAAGCTATGTCAAGACTTGACAATGGCTGTCTAGCAATGATCAACAATCAACTTGACATAGCTTGCAGAATTTTTAAAATAATAAATGGGCAAAAATTGTACAATCCAGATTTGCAGAGCTCTTGGAGACTTGGCCAAAAAGACTCACAGCTGTAATCACCGCCAAAGGTGCTTCTACAAAGTAATGACTCAGGGGTGTGAATACTAATGTAAATGAGATATAGTATACTGTATCTGTATTTCATTTTCAATACGTTTGCAAAAATTCCTAAAAACTTGTTTTCACTTTGTCATTATGGGGTTTTGTGTTTAGATGGGTGCGAAAAAAATCTATGTAATCCATTTTGAATCCAGGCTGTAACGCAACAAAATGTGGAATAAGTCAAGGGTTATGAATACTTTCTGAAGGCACTTTATAGGATAATATCTATAGATGTAATATAATGTACCATTAATATGACATAACAGGAAACTCAACAGGCATGTCAAGTTCAGACCACATGTAAATAATGTCACGCTCTGGCTCCGGGACTGTGTATTTTGAGCCAGGGTGTGTTCATTTGGTTGTGTTGTATTTGGTTGTGTTTCATTGTTTGGTCGTGTGACTCCCAATCAGTGGTAACGAGTGTCAGCTGTCGGCTCGTTATCTCTGATTGGGAGCCATATTTAAACTGTCAGTGTTCACCTTAGTGTGGTGGGTTTTTGTTCCTTGTCAGTCATTGTAACGGAGGACTTTACGTTTCGTCATTGTTTGTTGTTTTCGTGTTTAGGCTTTAATTTAATAAAGTAATGTTCACCTTCAACGCTGCGCCTTGGTCCTCATCTCTAACCAACGATCGTGACAGAAAAACCCACCAAGATGGGACCAAGCAGCGTGTCCAGGAGCCGTCGCCAGGGAGATCACTCACAGATCTCCTTCGCCTCCTGGACTGGGTCAAGCCGAGTGAGGAGGAGAAGGGCTTGACACTATGGCAGAAGGGCGAGAGGCTGGCGAGGGATATGGAGACCTGGTCCACGGGTAGGAGAGACGCCCCGAAAATTTTTAGGGGGGGGGCTCACGACGTCGGACCAGCAGGAGGCCGCGATAGAGCGGCCCAGTGGGTTGCCGGAGAAGGCCGCCGGGTTACGGGGGCCACTGGTCGAAGAGGGGATGGAGGAAGTAGAGGCACGGCGAGAGGTACTGGCGTGTGTTGCCAGTCCGGTCCGGCCCGTTCCAGATCCCGGTGTAGGACCAGTGGTGTGTGTCCCCAGTACAGTCCGGCCCATCCAAGCTTCCCGCACCAAGCCAGTGGTGTGCGTCGTCAGCCCGGCTCTGCCCGTGCCTGCTCTCCGCATCAAGCCTGTGGTGCGTCTCGTCAGCCCGGCTCTGCCCGTTCCTGCTCTCCGCACCAGGTCTGTGGTGCACGTCGCCAGCCCAGTCCGGCCCATTCCTGCTTCTCGCAACAAGCCAAGGGTGCGAGTCGTCAGCCGGATTCAGCCCATTCCTGCTACTCGCACCAAGCCAAGGGTGCGAGTCGTCAGCCGGATTCAGCCCATTCCTGCTACTCGCACCAAGCCAAGGGTGCGAGTCGTCAGCCGGATTCAGCCCATTCCTGCTACTCGCACCAAGCCAAGGGTGCGAGTCGTCAGCCGGATTCAGCCCATTCCTGCTACTCGCACCAAGCCAAGGGTGCGAGTCGTCAGCCGGATTCAGCCCATTCCTGCTACTCGCACCAAGCCAGGGATGCGAGTCTTCAGCCTGGTGAGGCCTGTTCCGGCTCCACGCACCATGCAAAGGGTGCGTATCGTCTGCCAGGTCCGGTCCATTCCTGCCTCACGCGCCAAGCCAGGGGTGCGCGTCGGCAGTCCTGATCCAGCTAACTGGGTCAGATCGGACTGGGGACACTGCGGGGGATTGTAGTAGGGTGGTGGTCAAGCCCGGAGCCGGAGCCGCCTCCGAGGAGCAATACCCACCCAGCCCTTCCCTATTTGGGGTGTAGGCGCGGTCGGAGTCCGCGCCTTTAGGGGGGGGTACTGTCACGCTCTGGCTCCGGGACTGTGTATTTTGAGCCAGGGTGTGTTCATTTGGTTGTGTTGTATTTGGTTGTGTTTCATTGTTTGGTCGTGTGACTCCCAATCAGTGGTAACGAGTGTCAGCTGTCGGCTCGTTATCTCTGATTGGGAGCCATATTTAAACTGTCAGTGTTCACCTTAGTGTGGTGGGTTTTTGTTCCTTGTCAGTCATTGTAACGGAGGACTTCACGTTTCGTCATTGTTTGTTGTTTTCGTGTTTAGGCTTTAATTTAATAAAGTCATGTTCACCTTCAACGCTGCGCATTGGTCCTCCTCATTAGACGATCGTGACAAATAATATGATCGAGTGACTAACAGACTCGATCTGAAAAGAGCCATTAAAGGGGCAATCGGCGATTGCAACATATACAGTGGGGAAAAAAAGTATTTAGTCAGCCACCAATTGTGCAAGTTCTCCCACTTAAAAAGATGAGAGAGGCCTGTAATTTTCATCATAGGTACACGTCAACTATGACAGACAAAATGAGAGAAAAAAAATCCAGAAAATCACATTGTAGGATTGTTCATGAATTTATTTGCAAATTATGGTGGAAAATAAGTATTTGGTCAATAACAAAAGTTTCTCAATACTTTGTTATATACCCTTTGTTGGCAATGACACAGGTCAAACGTTTTCTGTAAGTCTTCACAAGGTTTTCACACACTGTTGCTGGTATTTTGGCCCATTCCTCCATGCAGATCTCCTCTAGAGCAGTGATGTTTTGGGGCTGTCGCTGGGCAACACAGACTTTCAACTCCCTCCAAAGATTTTCTATGGGGTTGAGATCTGGAGACTGGCTAGGCCACTCCAGGACCTTGAAATGCTTCTTACGAAGCCACTCCTTCGTTGCCCGGGCGGTGTGTTTGGGATCATTGTCATACTGAAAGACCCAGCCACGTTTCATCTTCAATGCCCTTGCTGATGGAAGGAGGTTTTCACTCAAAATCTCACGATACATGGCCCCATTCATTCTTTTCTATACACGGATCAGTCGTCCTGGTCCCTTTGCAGAAAAACAGCCCCAAAGCATGATGTTTCCACCCCCATGCTTCACAGTAGGTATGGTGTTCTTTGGATGCAACTCAGCATTCTTTTTCTCCAAACACGACGAGTTGAGTTTTTACCAAAAAGTTATATTTTGGTTTCATCTGACCATATGACATTCTCCCAATCATCTTCTGGATCATCCAAATGCACTCTAGCAAACTTCAGACGGGCCTGGACATGTACTGGCTTAAGCAGGGAAAGATGAACGGCCCGTCTGAAGTTTGCTAGAGTGCATTTGGATGATCCAGAAGAGGATTGGGAGAATGTCATATGGTCAGATGAAACCAAAATATAACTTTTTGGTAAAAACTCAACTCGTCTTGCACTGCAGGATTTGAGTCCCTGGCGGCGTAGTGTGTTACTGATGGTAGGCTTTGTTACTTTGGTCCCAGCTCTCTGCAGGTCATTCACTAGGTCCCCCCGTGTGGTTCTGGGATTTTTGCTCACCGTTCTTGTGATCATTTTGACCCCACTGGGTGAGATCTTGCGTGGAGCCCCAGATCGAGGGAGATTATCAGTGGTCTTGTATGTCTTCCATTTCCTAATAATTGCTCCCACAGTTGATTTCTTCAAACCAAGCTGCTTACCTATTGCATATTCCGTCTTCCCAGCCTGGTGCAGGTCTACAATTTTGTTTCTGGTGTCCTTTGACAGCTCTTTGGTCTTGGCCATAGTGGAGTTTGGAGTGTGACTGTTTGAGGTTGTGGACAGGTGTCTTTTATACTGATAACAAGTTCAAACAGGTGCCATTAATACAGGTAACGAGTGGAGGACAGAGGAGCCTCTTAAAGAAGAAGTTACAGGTCTGTGAGAGCCAGAAATCTTGCTTGTTTGTAGGTGACCAAATACTTATTTTCCACCATAACTTGCAAATAAATTCATTAAAAATCCTACAATGTGATTTTCTGGAATTTTTTTCCTCAATTTGTCTGTCATAGTTGACGTGTACCTATGATGAAAATTACAGGCCTCTCTCATCTTTTTAAGTGGGAGAACTTGCACAATTGGTGGCTGACTAAATACTTTTTTTCCCCACTGTATATATATTTTTTATAATTATTTATAGCCATTGATTCTTGAATAATGTAACTTACAAATGCCTCATGAATTAAACCGTTTAACCCCATCAAGAACCCAAAATATAAGCTTGTTGTACTCCTTTGTATGTAAACAATGTAAATGCAAACCAACACTGTATAGCTTCAAAACCTGGTTAAAACTATCCATTTGATCACATGGATAGTCAGTCCTTTCATCCATAGTGCTGTCTTTGAATTTGAGAGTGGTTACATTTCTCCAGCCCCATCCCTTAGCGTTTTTTAAAAAAATGAGGCGGGTGTCTCTTTTGTTGTTGTTTGAACTACAGATTGCTGATTTAACAGACAACAGATTCCGTCAGAATCTCATTTGAGGGGGTGCCCTGATCACCAGTCACAACCTCATCTGCTGTCTCTGTCCACTACATGACACGATCTGTGTGTGTCTGACCTGTCTGCTCTGGAGTGCGGCAGCATATAATTGCTGCCGGGTCTGTATTTGACGGCAGGCGAGGGACACTACTATGAGAAGGTGGTGTGTTCTGTGTCTGTACAGGCTGGTCTGTGAAATGGGTTAGGTGCCCTTTGCACAGATTGACAGGAGGCTACAGCAAAGGCAACTAAGCCAATACAGGACGGGGATATATTAATAAATGATATCCAGGTATCGACATGCCAGGAAGCTGATTTTATCACCGCTACAGCAGCAGCAGCTGGGGTTCATGGTCACAGACACAGACTATCAGTCCTGCTGCCAGGACCCTGGTGTGAAACTGTAATGGTGTACTAAGGTCCAGGAAAACTAACACAATATCACCTCTTGTACATTTCTCACGTTGAAAAAGACCACTGAACAGCAGGAAATCTTCCAATCCGTTTGTGCTTTTTCTATCAGTCTCTGTGCTGTTAGCCATTCCATGACAGCAGACACAATGTGACTCAATCTAACACTAGCTGCTAGCAAACCAACATATTCCGCCACCTCTTCATCACTCGCTCCATGTTATCTGTGAAGAATGAACAAGTACGTTGTTACGTAAACTAGTCTTCATTGAGCAGAGACAAACACAACATGGCATTTTTAATAAACCAGAGCTGTGAAAGTATCCCAGCGTCCCAAATGTCCCCCTATTTCCTTTTATAGTGCACTAGTCCTATTGGCCCTGGTCAAAAGTAGTGCACTGTATAGTGCATTGGGAGAGTATTTAGACTCCTTTGACCTTTCCCACATTTTGTTACGTTACAGCCTTATTCTAAAATGGATGAAATATTTTTCCCCCCTCATCAATCTACACACAATACCCCATAATGACGAAGCGAAATCAGTTTTCAGAATGTTTAGCAAATGTATTATAAATAACAAACAGAAATACCTTATATAAATACAGTGGGGAGAACAAGTATTTGATACACTGCCGATTTTGCAGGTTTTCCTACTTACAAAGCATGTAGAAGTCTGTAATTTTTATCATAGGTACACTTCAAATGTGAGAGACGGAAAAACACATCACATTGTATGATTTTTAAGTAATTCATTTGCATTTTATTGCATGACATAAGTATTTGATACATCAGAAAAGCAGAACTTAATATTTGGTACAGAAAGCTTTGTTTGCGATTATAGAGATCATACGTTTCCTGTAGGTCTTGACCAGGTTTGCACACACTGCAGCAGGGATTTTGGCCCATTCCTCCATACAGACATCCAGATCCTTCAGGTTTCGGGGTTGTCGCTGGGCAAGACAGACTTTCAGCTCCCTCCAAATATGTTCTATTGGGTTCAGGTCTGGAGACTGGCTAGGCCACTCCAGGACCTTGAGATGCTTCTTACGGAGCCTCTCCTTAGTTGCCCTGGCTGTGTGTTTCTGGTCATTGTCATGCTGGAAGACCCAGCCACGACCCATCTTCAATGCTCTTACTGAGGGAAGGAGGTTGTTGGCCAAGATCTCGCGATACATGGCCCCATCCATCCTCCCCTCAATACAGTGCAGTCATCCTGTCCCCTTTGCAGAAAAGCATCCCCAAAGAATGATGTTTCCACCTCCATGCTTCACGGTTGGGATGGTGTTTTTGGGGTTGTACTCATCCTTCTTCTTCCTCCAAACACGGCGAGTGGAGTTTAGACCAAAAAGCTATATTTTTGTCTCATCAGACCACATGACCTTCTCCCATTCCTCCTCTGGATCATCCAGATGGTCATTGGCAAACTTCAGACGGGCCTGGACATGCGCTGGCTTGAGCAGGGGGACCTTGCGTGTGCTGCAGGATTTTAATCCATGACAGCGTAGTGTGTTACTAATGGTTTTCTTTGAGACTGTGGTCCCAGCTCTCTTCAGGTCATTGACCAGGTCCTGCCGTGTAGTTCTGGGCTGATCCCTCACCTTCCTCATGATCATTGATGCCACACGAGGTGAGATCTTGCATGGAGCACCAGACCGAGGGTGATTGACCGTCATCTTGAACTTCTTCCATTTTCTAATAATTGCGCCAACAGTTGTTGCCTTCTCACCAAGCTGCTTGCCTATTGTCCTGTAGCCCATCCCACTCTTGTGCAGGTCTACAATTGTATCCCTGATGTCCTTATACAGCTCTCTGGTCTTGGCCATTGTGGAGAGGTTGGAGTCTGTTTTATTGAGTGTGTGGACAGGTGTCTTTTATACAGGTAACAAGTTCAAACAGGTGCAGTTAATACAGGTAATGAGTGGAGAACAGGAGGGCTTCTTAAAGAAAAACTAACAGGTCTGTGAGAGCCGGAAATTCTTACTGGTTGGTAGGTGATCAAATACTTATGTCATGCAATAAAATGCAAATTAATTACTTAAAATCATACAATCTGATTTTCTGGATTGTTGTTTTAGATTCCGTCTCTCACAGTTCAAGTGTACCTATGATAAAAGTTACAGACCTCTACATGCTTTGTAAGTAGTAAAACCTGCAAAATCGGCAGTGTATCAGATACTTGTTCTCTCCACTGTAAGTATTCAGACCCTTTGCTATGAGACTCGAAACTGAGCTCAGGTGCATCCTGTTTCCATTGATCATGCTTGACATGTTTCTACAACTTGGTTGGAGTCCACCCGTGGTAAATGTAATTGATTATACATGATTTGGAAAGGCAACCACCTGTCTATATAAGGTCCCACAGTTGACAGTGCATGTCAGAGCATAAACCAAGCCATCAAGTTGATGGAATTGTCCGTAGAGCTCCTAGACAGGATTGTGTCGAGTCACAGATCTGGGGAAGGGTACCAAAAAATGTCTGCAGCATTATAGGTCCCAAAGAACGTAATGGCCTCCATCATTCTTAAATGGAAGAAGTTAGGAAGCACCAAGACTCTTCCTAGAGCTGGCCGCCCGGCCAAACTGAGTAATCGGGGGAGAAGGGCCTTGGTCAGGGAGGTGACCAAGAACCCGATGGTCACTCTGACCAAGCTCCAGAGTTCCTCTGTGGAGATGGGAGAACCTTCCAGAAGTACAACCATCTCTGCAGCACTCCACCAATCAGGCCTTTATGGTAGAGTGGCCAGACGGAAGCCACTCCTCAGTAAAAAGCACATGACAGCCTGCTTGGGGTTTGCCAAAGACACTTAAAGACTCTCAGACCTTGAGAAACAATATTCTCTGGTCTGATGAAACCAAGATTGAACTCTTTGGCCTGAATGCCAAGCATCACGTCTGGAGGAAACCTGGCACCATCCTTACAGTGAAGCATGGTGGTGGCAGCATCATGCTGTGGGGATGTTTTTCAGTGGCAGGGACTGGGAGACTAGTCAGGATTGAGGGAAAGATGAAAGGAGCAAAGTACAGACAGATCCTTGATGAAAACATGCTCCAGAGCGCTCAGGACCTCAGACTGGGGCGAAGGTTCAGCTTCCAACAGGACAACGACCCTAAGCACACAGCCAAGACAACGCAGGAGTGGCTTCGGGACAAGTCTCTGAATGTCCTTGAGTGGCCCAGCCAGAGCCTGAATTTGAACCCGATTGAACATCTCTGGAGAGACCTGAAAATAGCTGTGCAGCGACGCTCCAAATCCAACCTGACAGAGCTTGAGAGGATCTGCAGAGAAGAATGGGAGAAACTCCCCAAATGCAGGTGTGCCAAGCTTTTAGAGTCATACCCAAGAAGAATCGAGGCTGTAATCGCTGCAAATGTGCTTCAACAAAGTTAATAAAATGTCTGAATACTTATGTAAATGTGATATCAGTTTTTATTTATTTATTATAAATTAGCAAACATTTCTAAAAACCTGTTTTTGCTTGGTTATTATGGGGTATTGTGTGAAGATTGATGAGGGGAAAAATGTAATCCATTTTAGAATAAGGCTGTAATGTAACAAAAGGTGGAAAAATTCAAGGGGTCTGAATACTTTCCGAATGCACTGTATTTGGTCCTGTATGGCTCAGTTGAGGGTGTGTTTCCCAGGGCCACCCATTGGGAGACAAATTCACCTTTCAGCTGGACAATAACCTAAAACACAAGGCCAAATATACACTGGAGTTGCTTACCAAGACGACATTGAATGTTACCGAGTGGCCCAGTTACAGTTGTAACTTAAATCAGCTTGAAAAGCTATGGCAAGACTTGACAATGGCTGTCTAGCAATGATCAACAATCAACTTGACATAGCTTGCAGAATTTTTAAAATAATAAATGGGCATAAATTGTACAATCCAGATTTGCAGAGCTCTTGGAGACTTGGCCAAAAAGACTCACAGCTGTAATCACCGCCAAAGGTGCTTCTACAAAGTAATGACTCAGGGGTGTTAATACTAATGTAAATGAGATATAGTATACTGTATCTGTATTTCATTTTCAATACGTTTGCAAAAATTCCTAAAAACTTGTTTTCACTTTGTCATTATGGGGTTTTGTGTTTAGATGGGTCCGAAAAAAATCTATGTAATCCATTTTGAATCCAGGCTGTAACGCAACAAAATGTGGAATAAGTCAAGGGGTATGAATACTTTCTGAAGGCACTTTATAGGATAATATCTATAGATGTAATATAATGTACCATTAATATGACATAACAGGAAACTCAACAGGCATGTCAAGTTCAGACCACATGTAAATAATATGATCGAGTGACTAACAGACTCGATCTGAAAAGAGCCATTAAAGGGGCAATCGGCGATTGCAACATATACAGTGGGGAAAAAAGTATTTAGTCAGCCACCAATTGTGCAAGTTCTCCCACTTAAAAAGATGAGAGAGGCCTGTAATTTTCATCATAGGTACACGTCAACTATGACAGACAAAATGAGAGAGAAAAAAATCCAGAAAATCACATTGTAGGATTTTTCATGAATTTATTTGCAAATTATGGTGGAAAATAAGTATTTGGTCAATAACAAAAGTTTCTCAATACTTTGTTATATACCCTTTGTTGGCAATGACACAGGTCAAACGTTTTCTGTAAGTCTTCACAAGGTTTTCACACACTGTTGCTGGTATTTTGGCCCATTCCTCCATGCAGATCTCCTCTAGAGCAGTGATGTTTTGGGGCTGTCGCTGGACAACACAGACTTTCAACTCCCTCCAAAGATTTTCTATGGGGTTGAGATCTGGAGACTGGCTAGGCCACTCCAGGACCTTGAAATGCTTCTTACGAAGCCACTCCTTCGTTGCCCGGGCGGTGTGTTTGGGATCATTGTCATGCTGAAAGACCCAGCCACGTTTCATCTTCAATGCCCTTGCTGATGGAAGGAGGTTTTCACTCAAAATCTCACGATACATGGCCCCATTCATTCTTTTCTTTACACGGATCAGTCGTCCTGGTCCCTTTGCAGAAAAACAGCCCCAAAGCATGATGTTTCCACCCCCATGCTTCACAGTAGGTATGGTGTTCTTTGGATGCAACTCAGCATTCTTTTTCTCCAAACACGACGAGTTGAGTTTTTACCAAAAAGTTATATTTTGGTTTCATCTGACCATATGACATTCTCCCAATCCTCTTCTGGATCATCCAAATGCACTCTAGCAAACTTCAGACGGGCCTGGACATGTACTGGCTTAAGCAGGGGGACACGTCTGGCACTGCAGGATTTGAGTCCCTGGCGGCGTAGTGTGTTACTGATGGTAGGCTTTGTTACTTTGGTCCCAGCTCTCTGCAGGTCATTCACTAGGTCCCCCCGTGTGGTTCTGGGATTTTTGCTCACCGTTCTTGTGATCATTTTGACCCCCACTGGGTGAGATCTTGCGTGGAGCCCCAGATCGAGGGGAGATTATCAGTGGTCTTGTATGTCTTCCATTTCCTAATAATTGCTCCCACAGTTGATTTCTTCAAACCAAGCTGCTTACCTATTGCATATTCAGTCTTCCCAGCCTGGTGCAGGTCTACAATTTTGTTTCTGGTGTCCTTTGACAGCTCTTTGGTCTTGGCCATAGTGGAGTTTGGAGTGTGACTGTTTGAGGTTGTGGACAGGTGTCTTTTATACTGATAACAAGTTCAAACAGGTGCCATTAATACAGGTAACGAGTGGAGGACAGAGGAGCCTCTTAAAGAAGAAGTTACAGGTCTGTGAGAGCCAGAAATCTTGCTTGTTTGTAGGTGACCAAATACTTATTTTCCACCATAAGTTGCAAATAAATTCATTAAAAATCCTACAATGTGATTTTCTGGATTTTTTTTCCTCAATTTGTCTGTCGTAGTTGACGTGTACCTATGATGAAAATTACAGGCCTCTCTCATCTTTTTAAGTGGGAGAACTTGCACAATTGGTGGCTGACTAAATACCTTTTTTCCCCACTGTATATATATTTTTTATAATTATTTATAGCCATTGATTCTTGAATAATGTAACTTACAAATGCCTCATGAATTAAACCATTTAACCCCATCAAGAACCCAAAATATAAGCTTGTTGTACTCCTTTGTATGTAAACAATGTAAATGCAAACCAACACTGTATAGCTTCAAAACCTGGTTAAAACTATCAATTTGATCACATGGATAGTCAGTCCTTTCATCCATAGCGCTGTCTTTGAATTTGAGAGTGGTTACATTTCTCCAGCCCCATCCCTTAGCGTTTTTTTTTTTAATGTGGCGGGTGTCTCTTTTGTTGTTGTTTGAACTACAGATTGCTGATTTAACAGACAACAGATTCCGTCAGAATCTCATTTGAGGGGGTGACCTAATCACCAGTCACAACCTCATCTGCTGTCTCTGTCCACTACATGACACGATCTGTGTGTGTCTGACCTGTCTGCTCTGGAGTGCAGCAGCATATAATTGCTGCCGGGTCTGTATTTGACGGCAGGCGAGGGACACTACTATGAGAAGGTGGTGTGTTCTGTGTCTGTACAGGCCGGTCTGTGAAATGGGTTAGGTGCCCTTTGCACAGATTGACAGGAGGCTACAGCAAAGGCAATTAAGCCTTCATGGTCACAGACACAGACTATCAGTCCTGCTGCCAGGACCCTGGTGTGAAACTGTAATGGTGTACTAAGGTCCAGGAAAACTAACACAATATCACCTCTTGTACATTTCTCACGTTGAAAAAGACCACTGAACAGCAGGAAATCTTCCAATCCGTTTGTGCTTTTTCTATCAGTCTCTGTGCTGTTAGCCATTCCATGACAGCAGACACAATGTGACTCAATCTAACACTAGCTGCTAGCAAACCAACATATTCCGCCACCTCTTCATCACTCGCTCCATGTTATCTGTGAAGAATGAACAAGTACGTTGTTACGTAAACTAGTCTTCATTGAGCAGAGACAGACACAACATGGCGGTTTTAATAAACCAGAGCTGTGATAGTATGCCAGCGTCCCAAATCTCCCCCTATTTCCTTTTTATAGTGCACTAGTCCTATGGGGCCTGGTCAAAAGTAGTGCACTGTATAGTGCATTGGGAGAGTATTTAGACTCCTTTGACCTTTCCCACATTTTGTTACGTTACAGCCTTATTCTAAAATGGATGAAATATTTTTTCCCCCTCATCAATCTACACACAATACCCCATAATGACGAAGCGAAATCAGTTTTCAGAATGTTTAGCAAATGTATTATAAATAACAAACAGAAATACCTTATTTAAATACAGTGGGGAGAACAAGTATTTGATACACTGCCGATTTTGCAGGTTTTCCTACTTACAAAGCATGTAGAAGTCTGTAATTTTTATCATAGGTACACTTCAAATGTGAGAGACGGAAAAACACATCACATTGTATGATTTTTAAGTAATTAATTTGCATTGTATTGCATGACATAAGTATTTGATACATCAGAAAAGCGGAACTTAATATTTGGTACAGAAACCTTTTACAGAGATCATACGTTTCCTGTAGGTCTTGACCAGGTTTGCACACACTGCAGCAGGGATTTTGGCCCACTCCTCCATACAGACCTTCTCCAGATCCTTCAGGTTTTAGGGCTGTCGCTGGGCAATACGGACTTTCAGCTCCCTCCAAAGATGTTCTCTTGGGTTCAGGTCTGGAGGCTGGCTAGGCCACTCAAGGACCTTGAGATGCTTCTTACGGAGCCACTCCTTAGTTGCCCTGGCTGTGTGTTTCTGGTCGTTGTCATGCTGGAAGACCCAGCCACGACCCATCTTCAATGCTCTTACTGAGGGAAGGAGGTTGTTGGCCAAGATCTCGCGATACATGGCCCCATCCATCCTCCCCTCAATACGGTGCAGTCATCCTTTCCCCTTTGCAGAAAAGCATCCCCAAAGAATGATGTTTCCACCTCCATGCTTCATGGTTGGAATGGTGTTCTTGGGGTTGAAATCATCCTTCTTCTTCCTCCAAACACGGCAAGTGGAGTTTAGACCAAAAAGCTCTATTTTTGTCTCATCAGACCACATGACCTTCTCCCATTCCTCCTCTGGATCATCCAGATGGTCATTGGCAAACTTCAGATGGGCCTGGATATGCGCTGGCTTGAGCAGGGGGACCTTGCATGCACTGCAGGATTTTAATCCATGACGGCGTAGTGTGTTACTAATGGTTTTCTTTGAGACTGTGGTCCCAGCTCTCTTCAGGTCATTGACCAGGTCCTGCCGTGTAGTTCTGGGCTGATCCCTCACCTTCCTCATGATCATTGATGCCACACGAGGTGAGATCTTGCATGGAGCACCAGACCGAGGGTGATTGACCGTCATCTTGAACTTCTTCCATTTTCTAATAATTGCGCCAACAGTTGTTGCCTTCTCACCAAGCTGCTTGCCTATTGTCCTGTAGCCCATCCCACTCTTGTGCAGGTCTACAATTGTATCCCTGATGTCCTTATACAGCTCTCTGGTCTTGGCCATTGTGGAGAGGTTGGAGTCTGTTTTATTGAGTGTGTGGACAGGTGTCTTTTATACAGGTAACAAGTTCAAACAGGTGCAGTTAATACAGGTAATGAGTGGAGAACAGGAGGGCTTCTTAAAGAAAAACTAACAGGTCTGTGAGAGCCGGAAATTCTTACTGGTTGGTAGGTGATCAAATACTTATGTCATGCAATAAAATGCAAATTAATTACTTAAAAATCATACAATGTGATTTTCAGGATTTTTGTTTTAGATTCCGTCTCTCACAGTTAAAGTGTACCTATGATAAAAATTACAGACCTCTACATGCTTTGTAAGTAGTAAAACCTGCAAAATCGGCAGTGTATCAAATACTTGTTCTCCCCACTGTAAGTATTCAGACCCTTTGCTATGAGACTCGAAACTGAGCTCAGGTGCATCCTGTTTCCATTGATAATCCTTGACATGTTTCTACAACTTGGTTGGAGTCCACCCGTGGTAAATGTAATTGATTATACATGATTTGGAAAGGCAACCACCTGTCTATATAAGGTCCCACAGTTGACAGTGCATGTCAGAGCATAAACCAAGCCATCAAGTTGATGGAATTGTCCGTAGAGCTCCTAGACAGGATTGTGTCGAGTCACAGATCTGGGGAAGGGTACCAAAAAATGTCTGCAGCATTATAGGTCCAAAGAACGTAATGGCCTCCATCATTCTTAAATGGAAAAAAGTTTGGAACCAGCTAGACTATTACTAGAGCTGGCTGCCCGGCCAAACTGAGCAATCGGGGGAGAAGGGCCTTGGTCAGGGAGGTGACCAAGAACCCGATGGTCACTCTGACAGAGCTCCAGAGTTCCTCTGTGGAGATGGGAGAACCTTCCAGAAGTACAACCATCTCTGCAGCACTCCACCAATCAGGCCTTTATGGTAGAGTGGCCAGACGGAAGCCACTCCTCAGTAAAAAGCACATGACAGCCCGCTTGGAGTTTGCCAAAAGACACTTAAAGAGTCTCAGACCATGAGAAACAACATTCTCTGGTCTGATGAAACCAAGATTGAACTCTTTGGCCTGAATGCCAAGCATCACGTCTGGAGGAAACCTGGCACCATCCTTACAGTGAAGCATGGTGGTGGCAGCATCATGCTGTGGGGATGTTTTTCAGTGGCAGGGACGGGGAGACTAGTCAGGATTGAGGGAAAGATGAACGGAGCAAAGTACAGAGAGATCCTTGATGAAAACCTGCTCCAGAGCGCTCAGGACCTCAGACTGGGGCGAAGGTTCAGCTTCCAACAGGACAACGACCCTAAGCACACAGCCAAGACAACGCAGCAGTGGCTTTGGGCGAAGTCTCTGAATGTCCTTGAATGGCCCAGCCTGAACCTGAATTTGAACCCGATCGAACATCTTTGGAGAGACCTGAAAATTGCTATGCAGCAACGCTCCCCATCCAACCTAACAGAGCTTGAGAGGATCTACAGAGAAGAATGGGAGAAACTCCCCAAATGCAGGTGTGCCAAGCTTTTAGAGTCATACCCAAGAAGAATCGTGGCTGTAATTGCTGCAAATGTGCTTCAACAAAGTTTAATAAAGTGTCTGAATACTTATTTAAATGTGATATCAGTTTTTTAAAAACATATCTAAATTAGCAAACATTTCTAAAAACCTGTTTTTGCTTGGTTATTATGGGGTTATTATGGGTATTGTGTGTAGATTGATGAGGGGAAAAATTTAATCCATTTTAGAATAAGGCTGTAATGTATAAAAAGGTGAAAGAATTCAAGGGGTCTGAATACTTTCCGAAAGCAGTGTATTTGGTCCTCTATGGCTCAGTTGAGGGTGTGTTTCCCAGAGCCACCCATTGGGAGACAAATTCACCTTTCAGCTGGACAATAACCTAAAACACAAGGCCAAATATACACTGGAGTTGCTTACCAAGACGACCTTGAATGTTACCGAGTGGCCTAGTTACAGTTGTAACTTAAATCAGCTTGAAAAGCTATGGCAAGACTTGACAATGGCTGTCTAGCAATGATCAACAATCAACTTGACATAGCTTGCAGAATTTTTAAAATAATAAATGGGCAAAAATTGTACAATCCAGATTTGCAGAGCTCTTTGAGACTTGGCCAAAAAGACTCACAGCTGTAATCACCGCCAAAGGTGCTTCTACAAAGTAATGACTCAGGGGTGTGAATACTAATGTAAATGAGATATAGTATACTGTATCTGTATTTCATTTTCAATACATTTGCAAAAATTCCTAAAAACTTGTTTTCACTTTGTCATTATGGGGTATTGTGTTTAGATGGGTGAGAAAAAAATCTATGTAATCCATTTTGAATCCAGGCTGTAACGCAACAAAATGTGGAATAAGTCAAGGGGTATGAATACTTTCTGAAGGCACTTTATAGGATAATATCTATAGATGTAATATAATGTACCATTAATATGACATAACAGGAAACTCAACAGGCATGTCAAGTTCAGACCACATGTAAATAATATGATCGAGTGACTAACAGACTTGATCTGAAAAGAGCCATTAAAGGGGCAATCGGCGATTGCAACATATACAGTGGGGAAAAAAAGTATTTAGTCAGCCACCAATTGTGCAAGTTCTCCCACTTAAAAAGATGAGAGAGGCCTGTAATTTTCATCATAGGTACACGTCAACTATGACAGACAAAATGAGAGAAAAAAAATCCACTACTTCTCCCATGGGCAAAGAAATTCAAAAGGGGTGATGATATTAATTAATAGTAATTTCGATCCAAATGTGCAAATTGTACAAATAGATACACAAGGTAGATGGATTATTTTAAATATGTTATTGGACCATAAACAGATATGGCTCATTAACCTTTATGGACCAAATAATGATGATCCACAATTCTTTGACAATATATATAATAAATTATCAAGCCTGCAAGCAACTCAAGACAATATTATTATGGTGGGGGATTATAATACTGTTTTAAATAGCTCAATGGACCGTAAAGGAAATCACACCACAAACAATCACCCACATGCTCTTAAGGAAATTGTGAATGTCATGGATACATTAGAACTAGTAGATATATGGAGGCTTAAATATACTGATCTAGTGAGATATACATGGCGGAGACTGAATCAAGCTAGTCGTCTTGACTTCTTTCTTATCTCATTCTCGTTGGCACCAAAAGTAAAAAAAGTGTTGATAGGGGACAGAATGCGGTCAGACCATCATGTAATAGGCATATATATTACTCTTACTGAATTCCCACGTGGGGCGAGGATATTGGAAATTTAATCAAAGCCTATTGGATGATAATTTATTTATAATTAGAACAAAGGAATTTATAACTGATTTTTTCCAACATAACATAGGTACAGCGAATCCCCTTATTGTATGGGACACCTTTAAATGTGCCTTTAGAGGCCATGCAATTCAGTACTCATCTCGAAAACAAAAGCAATTTAGGTCAAAAGAGTTTATACTAAGAAAGGAAATAGAAAGTCTAACAGAACAGATATATGGCAATAAAAACTGTAACATAGAGGCTCAGAATAAATTAGAGGAAAAACAAAAAGAAATGGAGAAATTTATTCAAGAAAGATCAAGTGTAACATATTATAAAAATAAAGCAAACTGGATGGAATATGGGGAAAAATGCACAAAATTCTTTTTTAATCTTCAACATAGGAATGCTACCAAAAAGAACTTAATGAAACTGGTTACAATTGACGGAGTCACCCATGATTCACCAAATGACATTTTGAAGGAAGAAACAAAGTACTTTAAGCATATGTTTTCTTTTCAGTCGCCTCCATCTCCTCTAACTGAAGCTAATTGTAGAGATTTTTTTCTATTGATAATGTCAAATTAACAGCCACACAGAAAGACTCATGTGAAGGTGAAATTACAGAGGAGGAACTTCTGGATGCAATTAAAGACTTTAAGTCTGGGAAAACTCCAGGGTTGGATGGCATACCAGTCGAGGTATACCAAACCTTTTTGATATACTAAGAGGACCGTTATTAGCATGTTTTAACCACTCCTATGTAAATGGTAGATTATCTGACACTCAAGAAGAAGGACTGATCTCATTATTACTGAAACAGGATACAAGTGGAAAATATAAAGATCCAGTCCATTTACAAAATTGGAGGCCCCTTACACTTCAGTGTTGTGATGCAAAAATCCTAGCAAAATGTATAGCGCATAGAATTAAAAAGGTATTGCCGGATATTATTCATTCTAATCAGACAGGTTTTTTACATGGAAGATACATTGGAGATAATATAAGGCAAGTATTGGAAACATTAGAACACTATGGAAAATATGGGGAAACCAGGCCTGCTATTCATAGCAGACTTCGAAAAAGGCATTTGATAAAGTTCGACTGGGGTTTATATATAAATGCCTGGAGCATTTCAATTTTGGAGAATCTCTTATAAAATGGGTCAAAATCATGTATAGTAACCCTAGGTGTAAAATAGTAAATAATGGCTATTTCTCAGAAAGTTTTAAACTGTCAAGAGGAGTGAAACAAGGTTGTCCACTATCGGCATATCTATTTATTGTGGCCATCGAGATGTTAGCGATTAAAATCAGATCTAATAATAATATCAGAGGATTAGAAATAAAGACCTTAAAAACAAAGGTGGCATTGTACGCTGATGATTCATGTTTTTTTTTAAATCCACAACTAGAATCCCTCCACAGCCTCATAGAGGATCTAGATACATTTTCTAACCTCTCTGGATTACAACCAAATTATGACAAATGTACTATATTACGTATTGGATCACTAAAAAATACAATTTTTACATTACCATGTAGTTTACCAATAAAATGGTCTGATGGTGATGTGGATATACTCGGAATACATATCCCAAAGGAAATAAATGATCTCACTTCAATAAATTTTAATAGAAAATTAGCAAAAATAGATAAGATCTTACTACCATGGAAAGGAAAATACCTGTCAATTTGTGGAAAAATCACCCTGATTAACTCATTAGTATTATCACAGTTTACCTATTTGCTTATGGTCTTGCCTACGCCTAGCGAACAGTTTTTTAAATTATATGAGAAAAAAATATTCAATTTTATTTGGAACGGCAAGCCAGACAAAATTAAAAGAGCATATTTATATAATGAATATGAATTCGGAGGACAGAAATTATTAAATATTAAAGCATTAGACCTATCACTAAAAGCTTCAGTCTTACAAAAGTTATACTTAAATCCGAACTGGTTCTCAAGCAAATTAGTAAGATTGTCTCACCCAATGTTCAAGAAAGGCCTTTTTCCCTTTATTCAGATTACAACCTCACACTTTCAGTTATTTGAAAAGGAAATAATCTCCCAAATGTCACTATTTCTAAAACAAGCCATAGAAAGTTGGTTGCAATTTCAATTTAATCCTCCAGAAACGACAGAACAAATAATGCAACAAATATTGTGGTTAAATTCAAATATACTAATTGACAAAAAACCTTTATTTTTTGACAGAATGTTTAAAAAAGGTATAATCTTTGTAAATGATATCATCGGTAGGACTGGTGGAGTTATGACGCACATGCAGCTAACAAAAACATATGGAAATGTCTGCTCTACCCAAAATTACAACCAAATAATGGCAGCATTACCGCAAAAATGGAAGAGGAAAGTGGAGGGGGGAGAAAGTAAGGAACTTGTCTGTCGGCCTTGCATTAAAGAACATAATTGGTTAAGGAAAACTGTGATAAATAAAAAAATATATCAGTTTCACTTAAGGACCAAAGGATTGACAGCCGTCCCATATAGATTGCAAAATAGTTGGGAAGAGATCTTTGATGTACCGATCCCATGGCATAGTGTTTATGAACTGACACGCAAAAACGACACCGGATTCAAAAATTAGAATCTTTCAATTTAAATTATTATATAAAATCCTTGCTACCAATAGAATGTTATTTATATGGGGGATACAATCCTCCCAGCTCTGCAGATTTTGCTGTGAAGAGACGGAATCATTGGACCATTTGTTTTGGTTCTGTCCATTTGTAGCTTGTTTTTGGACACTGGTCCAGGAATGGCTAAAGGATTGCAATATTTACCTGGAACTAACCTTGCAGATAGCATTACTGGGTGATCTGAAAAGTCATAGTCAATCAATCAATAATATAATAATACTTTTAGCAAAGCTGTTTATTTTTAACTCTCAATCTGTAGAAGCAATGAGAATAGAAAGGTTCAGAATTATTGTAAAACATCACAGTACGGTTGAAATATATATGGCAAATAGAAATCCGATATGGATGGTGTTAAGAGATAGATGGGAGGTATTGAATAGAGCTGAAGGATGGGACTAATAACAAATAACAACAAATAATAACAAAGATAGCTAATAATGTAAAGCATACTGTGTCCATAATAAGTATATAGGCTGTATGTTGGGAGCTTTTGGGAAAGAGCACAGTTAGAAAGATATGGCATATAGAAGCAAACCGGATGGACATCATGAAAACGATCGGAGAGGTTGAGAGTAGAAGTAGTTCAGGAGCAAAAAATAAATAAATAATAATAATAATAATAATGATATATATGTATGTATGTATATGTATATATATATGTATATATATAATAGAATTATTGTAAAATTAACTGTGTCCATAAGGTGTAGATAGTAAGTATAGACCGGAAGTAGAGACCTGGGCATTGTTGTTCACTAATTTACTCCAAGTAGGGAAAGGATGGTGGGGTTGAAAAGTAATAAAGGGGAGTAAAAAAATTGAAAAAAAAAAAAAAAAAAAAAATATATATATATATATATAATGTACCATTAATATGACATAACAGGAAACTCAACAGGCATGTCAAGTTCAGACCACATGTAAATAATATGATCGGGTGACTAACAGACTCGATCTGAAAAGAGCCATTAAAGGGGCAATCGGCGATTGCAACATATACAGTGGGGAAAAAAAGTATTTAGTCAGCCACCAATTGTGCAAGTTCTCCCACTTAAAAAGATGAGAGAGGCCTGTAATTTTCATCATAGGTACACGTCAACTATGACAGACAAAATGAGAGAAAAAAAATCCAGAAAATCACATTGTAGGATTTTTCATGAATTTATTTGCAAATTATGGTGGAAAATAAGTATTTGGTCAATAACAAAAGTTTCTCAATACTTTGTTATATACCCTTTGTTGGCAATGACACAGGTCAAACGTTTTCTGTAAGTCTTCACAAGGTTTTCACACACTGTTGCTGGTATTTTGGCCCATTCCTCCATGCAGATCTCCTCTAGAGCAGTGATGTTTTGGGGCTGTCGCTGGGCAACACAGACTTTCAACACCCTCCAAAGATTTTCTATGGGGTTGAGATCTGGAGACTGGCTAGGCCACTCCAGGACCTTGAAATGCTTCTTACGAAGCCACTCCTTCGTTGCCCGGGCGGTGTGTTTGGGATCATTGTCATGCTGAAAGACCCAGCCACGTTTCATCTTCAATGCCCTTGCTGATGGAAGGAGGTTTTCACTCAAAATCTCACGATACATGGCCCCATTCATTCTTTTCTTTACACGGATCAGTCGTCCTGGTCCCTTTGCAGAAAAACAGCCCCAAAGCATGATGTTTCCACCCCCATGCTTCACAGTAGGTATGGTGTTCTTTGGATGCAACTCAGCATTCTTTTTCTCCAAACACGATGAGTTGAGTTTTTACCAAAAAGTTATATTTTGGTTTCATCTGACCATATGACATTCTCCCAATCCTCTTCTGGATCATCCAAATGCACTCTAGCAAACTTCAGACGGGCCTGGACATGTACTGGCTTAAGCAGGGGGACACGTCTGGCACTGCAGGATTTGAGTCCCTGGCGGCGTAGTGTGTTACTGATGGTAGGCTTTGTTACTTTGGTCCCAGCTCTCTGCAGGTCATTCACTAGGTCCCCCCGTGTGGTTCTAGGATTTTTGCTCACCGTTCTTGTGATCATTTTGACCCCACTGGGTGAGATCTTGCGTGGAGCCCCAGATCGAGGGAGATTATCAGTGGTCTTGTATGTCTTCCATTTCCTAATAATTGCTCCCACAGTTGATTTCTTCAAACCAAGCTGCTTACCTATTGCATATTCAGTCTTCCCAGCCTGGTGCAGGTCTACAATTTTGTTTCTGGTGTCCTTTGACAGCTCTTTGGTCTTGGCCATAGTGGAGTTTGGAGTGTGACTGTTTGAGGTTGTGGACAGGTGTCTTTTATACTGATAACAAGTTCAAACAGGTGCCATTAATACAGGTAACGAGTGGAGGACAGAGGAGCCTCTTAAAGAAGAAGTTACAGGTCTGTGAGAGCCAGAAATCTTGCTTGTTTGTAGGTGACCAAATACTTATTTTCCACCATAAGTTGCAAATAAATTCATTAAAAATCCTACAATGTGATTTTCTGGAATTTTTTTCCTCAATTTGTCTGTCGTAGTTGACGTGTACCTATGATGAAAATTACAGGCCTCTCTCATCTTTTTAAGTGGGAGAACTTGCACAATTGGTGGCTGACTAAATACCTTTTTTCCCCACTGTATATATATTTTTTATAATTATTTATAGCCATTGATTCTTGAATAATGTAACTTACAAATGCCTCATGAATTAAACCATTTAACCCCATCAAGAACCCAAAATATAAGATTGTTGTACTCCTTTGTATGTAAACAATGTAAATGCAAACCAACACTGTATAGCTTCAAAACCTGGTTAAAACTATCAATTTGATCACATGGATAGTCAGTCCTTTCATCCATAGCGCTGTCTTTGAATTTGAGAGTGGTTACATTTCTCCAGCCCCATCCCTTAGCGTTTTTTTTTTTAATGTGGCGGGTGTCTCTTTTGTTGTTGTTTGAACTACAGATTGCTGATTTAACAGACAACAGATTCCGTCAGAATCTCATTTGAGGGGGTGACCTAATCACCAGTCACAACCTCATCTGCTGTCTCTGTCCACTACATGACACGATCTGTGTGTGTCTGACCTGTCTGCTCTGGAGTGCAGCAGCATATAATTGCTGCCGGGTCTGTATTTGACGGCAGGCGAGGGACACTACTATGAGAAGGTGGTGTGTTCTGTGTCTGTACAGGCCGGTCTGTGAAATGGGTTAGGTGCCCTTTGCACAGATTGACAGGAGGCTACAGCAAAGGCAATTAAGCCTTCATGGTCACAGACACAGACTATCAGTCCTGCTGCCAGGACCCTGGTGTGAAACTGTAATGGTGTACTAAGGTCCAGGAAAACTAACACAATATCACCTCTTGTACATTTCTCACGTTGAAAAAGACCACTGAACAGCAGGAAATCTTCCAATCCGTTTGTGCTTTTTCTATCAGTCTCTGTGCTGTTAGCCATTCCATGACAGCAGACACAATGTGACTCAATCTAACACTAGCTGCTAGCAAACCAACATATTCCGCCACCTCTTCATCACTCGCTCCATGTTATCTGTGAAGAATGAACAAGTACGTTGTTACGTAAACTAGTCTTCATTGAGCAGAGACAAACACAACATGGCATTTTTAATAAACCAGAGCTGTGAAAGTATCCCAGCGTCCCAAATCTCCCCCTATTTCCTTTTATAGTGCACTAGTCCTATGGGGCCTGGTCAAAGTAGTGCACTGTATAGTGCACTGGGAGAGTATTTAGACTCCTTTGACCTTTCCCAAATATTTCCATAAGTATTCAAAGTAGTATATATGTTCCTGTATGTCTCAGTTGTGGGTTTGATTCCCAGGGCCACCCACCAAGTGGTACTTAAGTAAAAATACTTTAAAGTGCTTAAGTCGTTTTTGGGGCTATCTGTACTTAACTTTACTATTTATATTTTTGACAACTTTAACTTCACTACATTCCTAATGAAAATTATGTAGTTTTTACTCAATACATTTTCCCTGACAAACAAAAGTACTCATTACATTTTAAATGCTTTGCAGGACTGGAAAATGGTCCTATTAACATCCACTGCTCTCTAAATACCTTTCGTTTGTAAATTACGTCTGAGTGATGATGCCACTGGCTGTCCGTAAATAAATAAAAAACAAGAAAATGTATTTGAAATGATTTTTTTGCAATTACATTTACTTTTGATACTTAAGTATATTTAAAACCAAGTACTTTTAGACTTTTACTCGAGTAGTATTTTACTGGGTGAATTTCACTTTTAGTGTCTTGCCTACGCCTAGCGAACAGTTTTTTAAATTCTCTGATAAAAAAATATTACATTTTATTTGGAACGGCAAGCCAGACAAAATTAAACGGGCCTATTTATATAATGAATATGAATTCGGAGGACAGAAATTATTAAATATTAAAGCATTAGACCTATCACTGAAAGCTTCAGTCATACAAAAGTTATACTTAAATCCAAACTGGTTCTCAAGCAAATTAGTAAGATTGTCTCACCCCATGTTCAAGAATGGCCCTTTTCCCTTTATTCAGATTACAACCTCTCACTTTCAGTTATTTGAAAAGGAAATAATCTCCCAAATATCACTATTTCTAAAACAAGCCATAGAAAGTTGGTTGCAATTTCAATTTAATCCTCCAGAAACTACAGAACAAATAATGCAACAAATATTGTGGTTAAATTTAAATATACTAATTGATAAAAAACATTAATTTTTTACGAAATGTTTAAAAAAGGTATAATCTTCGTAAATGATATTATCGGTAGGACTGGTGGAGTTATTTTGCACATGCAGCTAACAAAAACATATGGAAATGTCTGCTCTACCCAAAATTACAACAAAATAATTGCAGCCATACCGCAAAAAAATTGAAGAGGAAAGTGGAAGGGGGAAAAAGTCGGGGAGAAAGTAAGGAACTTGTATATCGGCCTTGCATTAAAGAATATAATTGGTTAAAGAAAACTGGGATAAATAAAATGGTATACCAGTTTCATTTAAGGACCAAAGGATTGACAGCCATCCCATATTTACATTTACATTTAAATTTTAGTCATTTAGCAGACGCTCTTATCCAGAGCGACTTACATTATTACGTTAGTGCATACATTAATTTATTTTTCATACCCCCTGTGGGAAACGAACCCACAACCCTGGCGTTGCAAATGCCATGCTCTATCAACTGAGCTACATCCCCATATAGATTGCAAAATAGTTGGGAAGAGATTTTTGACGTACCGATCCCATAACATAGTGTTAATCAACTGATTCGCAAAACGACGCCAGATTCAAAACTTAGAATTTTTCAATTTAAATTATTATATAAAATTCTTGCTACCAATAGAATGTTATTTATATGGGGAATACAATCTTCCCAGCTCTGCAGTTTTGCTGCGAAGAGACAGAATCATTAGATAATTTGTTTTGGTACTGTCCATTTGTAGCTTGTTTTTGGACACAGGTCCAGGAATGGCTAAAGGATTGCAATATTTACCTGGAGCTAACCCTGCAGATAGCACTACTGGGTGATCTGAAAAAGTCATAATCAATCGATCAATAATATAATAATACTTGTAGTAAAAATGTTTATTTTCAATTTACAATCTGTAGAAACAATGAGAATAGAAAGGTTCAGAACTTTTGTGAAACATCACAGTACAGTTGAAAAATATATGGCAAATAGAAATCC
>NW_025533461.1:1465000-1560000 GCF_020615455.1 Coregonus clupeaformis | reverse complement strand
GGTGCCCCCGCACATTGACTCTGCAACGGTACCCCCCCTGTATATATAGCCTCCCTACTGTCACTTTATTTTACTGTATATATAGCCTCCCTACTGTCACTTTATTTTACTTCTGCTCTTTTTTTCTCAACACTTTTTTTGTTGTTGTTTTATTCTTACTTTTTTTGTTTAAAATAAATGCACTGTTGGTTAATGGCTGTAAGTAAGCATTTCACTGTAATGTCTGCACCTGTTGTATTCGGCACATGTGACCAATAAAATTTGATTTGATTTGATTTGATGTAGTAATCAAAAAAGTGTTAAACAAATAAAAATATATTTTCTTTTTGTGATTCTTCAAAGTAGCCACCCTTTGCCTTGATGACAGCTTTGCACACTCTTGGCATTCTCTCAACCAGCTTCACCTGGAATGCATTTCCAACATTCTTGAAGGAGTTCCCACATATGCTGAGCACTTGTTGGCTGCTTTTCCTTCACTTTGCCGTCTGACTCATCTCAAACCATCTCAACTGCTTTGAGGTCAGGTGATTGTGGAGACCAGGTCATCTGATGCAGCGCTCCATCACTCTCCTTCTTGGTCAAATAGCCCTTACACAGCCTGGAGGTGTGTTGGGTCATTGTCCTGTTGAAAAAAAATGATAGTCCCACTAAATGCAAACCAGATGGGATGGCGTATCGCTGCAGAATGCTGTGGTAGCCATGCTGGTTAAGTGTGCCTTGAATTCTAAATAAATCACAATGTAAACGGCAAAGCACCCCCACACCATAACACCTCCTCCTCCATGCTTCATGGTGGGAACCACACATGCAAAGATCATCCGTTCACCTACTCTGTGTCTCACAAAGACACGGCGGTTGGAACCAGAAATCTCAAATTTGGACTCATCAGACCAAAGGACAGATTTCCACCGGTCTAATGTCCATTGCTCGTGTTTCTTGGCCCAGTCAAGTCTCTTCTTCTTATTGGTGTCCTTTAGTAGTGGTTTCTTTCCAGCAATTTGACCATGAATGCCTGATCCACACAGTCCCCTCTGAACAGTTGATGTTGAGATGTGTCTGTGACTTGAACTCTGTGAAGCATTTATTTGGGCTGCAATTTCTGAGGCTGGTAACTCTAATGAACTTATCCTCTGCAGCAGAGGTAACTCTGGGTCTTCAATTCCTGTGGTGGTCCTCATGAGAGCCAGTTTCATCATAGCGTTTGATAGTCTTTGCGACTGCACTTTGAAAGTTCTTGAAATGTTCCGTATTGACTGACCTTCATGTCTTAAAGTAATGATGGACTGTTGTTTATCTTTGCTTATTTTGAGCTGTTATTGCCATAATATGGACTTGGTCTTTTACCAAATAGGGCTATCTTCTGTATACCCCCCCTACGTTGTCACAACACAACTGATTGAGTCAAATGCATTAAAAAAAGGAAAGATATTCCACAAATTAACTTTTAACAAGGCACACCTGTTAATTGAAATGCATTCCAGGTGACTACCTCATGAAGCTGGTTGAGAGAATGCCATGAGTGTGCAAAGCTGTCATCAAGGCAAAGCGTGGCTAGTTTAGATAATCTCAAATATAAAATATATTCTGATTTGTTTAACACTTTTTTGGTCACTACATGATTCCATATGCAGCCACCTCCATGCTTGAAAATATGAAGAGTAGTACACAGTGATGTGTGTTGTGTTGGATTTGCCCCAAACATAACGCTTTTGTATTCAGGACAAAAGGTCATTTCTTTGCCAAATATTTTTTGCAGTATTGCTTAAGTGCCTTGTTGCAAACAGGATGAGCAGTTTCCTTCCTCTCCGGCAACTGAGTTAGGAAGGATTCCCGTATCGTTGTAGTGACTGGGTGTATTGATACACCATCCAAAGTGTAATTAATTACTCCATTGTTTATTTACATTTACATTTACGTCATTTAGCAGATGCTCTTATCCAGAGCGACTTACAAATAGGTGCATTAACCTTATATATTTATCTACCAATCAGGGCCCTTATTTGCGAGGCACTGAGAAACCTCCTTGGTCTTTGTGGTTGAATCTGTGCCTGAAATTCACTACTTGATTGAGGGTCCTTACAGATAATTGTATGTTTGGAGTACAGAGATGGGTAAGTAATAAACAAATAATTGAACCACTATTAATGAACACGGAATGAATCCATGCAACTTATTATGTGACTTGTTAAGCACATTTTTATTCCTGAACTTATTTAGACATGGCATAACTGTCACGACTTCCGCCGAGGCTGCCTCCCCTCCTTGTTCGGGCAGGTTTTGGCGTTTGTCGTCACCGGCTTACTAACTACTGCCGCTCCCATTCTCATCACTCCACTTGTCTTGTCTTGTCAATCACACACACCTGGTGCTCATTCCCCTAATTAGTCTGTGTATAAGTGTTCCCTCTGCCCCCTTGTCTTTGTGAGTGATTGTTCTATGTGGGAGGAGAGGAGCTCGGTTGAGATACTCTCTCATTTATTTTGCCAGGGTTGATTTCCCCCCGTGTCGTTACATTTATTGTATTTTCTGAGACTGTGTTTGGTCAGGGAGGATTGTTTCCCCTGTACCTGTGTTTGGTCAGGGAGGATTGTTTCCCCTGTACCTGTGTTTGGTCAGGGAGGATTGTTTCCCCTGTACCTGTGTTTGGTCAGGGAGGATTGTTTCCCCTGTACCTGTGTTTGGTCAGGGAGGATTGTTTCCCCTGTACCTGTGTTTGGTCAGGGAGGATTGTTTCCCCTGTACCTGTGTTTGGTCAGGGAGGATTGTTTCCCCTGTACCTGTGTTTGGTCAGGGAGGATTGTTTCCCCTGTACCTGTGTTTGGTCAGGGAGGATTGTTTCCCCTGTACCTGTGTTTGGTCAGGGAGGATTGTTTCCCCTGTACCTGTTTCGATTGCCGTTGTAGGCGCATTGTATGTCTGGAAGGAATAAATCTGCATCCGGTTATTTTACTCCTGCGCCTGACAACGTCCATCATTCACCACAATAACAAAGGGGTTGAATACTTATTACCTCAAGACATTTCAGCTTTACATTTTTTATTAATTTGAAAAAAAGAGGACTCTCCACAGACAGACAGGGTCTGCATCTCAAATGGCACCCTATTCCCTACATAGTGCACTACTTTAGACTAGGGCCCCTGGTCAGAAGTAGTGCAGAAGTAGTGCACTATATAGGGAATAGGGTTCCATTCTCTGGTCTAAAGAAGTGCACTATATAGGGAATAGGGTGCCATTCTCTGGTCTAAAGTAATGCACTATATAGGGAATAGGGTGCCATTCTCTGGTCTAAAGAAGTGCACTATATAGGGAATAGGGTTCCATTCTCTGGTCTAAAGTAGTGCACTATATAGGGAATAGGGTTCCATTCTCTGGTCTAAAGAAGTGCACTATATAGGGAATAGGGTGCCATTCTCTGGTCTAAAGTAATGCACTATATAGGGAATAGGGTGCCATTCTCTGGTCTAAAGAAGTGCACTATATAGGGAATAGGGTTCCATTCTCTGGTCTAAAGTAGTGCACTATATAGGGAATAGGGTGCCATTCTCTGGTCTAAAGTAGTGCACTATATAGGGAATAGGGTGCCATTCTCTGGTCTAAAGTAGTGCACTATATAGGGAATAGGGTGCCATTCTCTGGTCTAAAGTAGTGCACTATATAGGGAATAGGGTGCCATTCTCTGGCCTAAAGTAGTGCACTATATAGGGAATAGGGTGCCATTCTCTGGTCTAAAGTAGTGCACTATATAGGGAATAGGGTGCCATTCTCTGGCCTAAAGTAGTGCACTATATAGGGAATAGGGTGCCGTTTGAGACGTACACACGGCGCAGAGAGGACCTTGAACCGATCAAGCCCCGTCGAGGGAGAAGTGCTGCTCTCTAGATTACCATTTAAATTGCTTTCTTCCCTCTCCCCATCTCTCTCTCTCAGCCCCCTCTCTCTCTCTCTCAGCCAACCTCTCCCGCTCCACTCCTCTAGATAAAAGGCTTTGTGTTTGCTCAGCCCTGTGGCTACGCAAGGGGGAACCGCGGGGAGGTGTGTGTGTGTGTGCATGCGTGGGGGTGTGGACAGTGGGAGATGACCTGCATTGACATCCCTGCTCAGAAACAGGGACAGGCAGTTTGACCTGGAACACGATGCTGTGCTGAACGTTTTGAAACACACCACCTCCACCACATCTAGTTGGGAGCCCCATGTACACACACACCCACACCCACACAGGAATGCAAATATGTACATGGAATGTCATACGTGTCTAAAACACGTATGTTAAGTGCCTTGCTCAAGGGCACGTCAACCTATTTTTCACCTTGTCGGCTCCGGTATTCGAACACACCAACACAGTCGTGAAGAGGGCACGACAATGCCTTTTCCCCCTCAGGAGGCTGAAAAGATTTGGCATGAGACCTTAGATCCTCAAAAGGTCCTACATCTGCACCATCGAGAGCATCCTGACTCGTTGCATCACCGCTTGGTATGGCATCTGTTTGGCATCCGACTGCAAGGCACTACAGAGGGTAGTGCGTACGGCCCAGTAGATCACTGGGGCCAAGCTTCCTGCCATCCAGGACCTCTATACCAGGCGGTGTCAGAGGAAGGCCCTAAAAATTGTCATAGACTGTTCTCTCTACTGCCGCACGGCAAGCGGTACCGATGCACCAAGTCTGGGACCAAAAGGCTCCTTAACAGCTTCTACCCGCAAGCCATAAGACTGCTGGACAGTTCATCAAACGGCCACCTGGACTATTTACATCGACCCCTTCTTTTATTCTTATTTTTTGTAATTGTTTGCAATGACTCTTGCACAGGCTCGATGTACACTCACTGGACTCCAACACACACACACACACACACACATAATGAATGTTCATTTAGCACATTTTTCATACTTACTTTTTTAAAACCCTGCATTTTACAGTTTTATTGAAATACAGGAGATTGGTAGAGTTTTACTGAAATACAGGAAATTGGTAGAGTTTTACTGAAATACAGGAGATTGGAAGAGTTTTACTGAAATACAGGAGATTGGTAGAGTTTTACTGAAATACAGGGGATTGGTACTCATCCCTTCCCAGCTGTGGTAGTGGATGGGTTTTTCCCGATTTCTGATGTGTTTAATAAGGACTTTAAATAAAATAATATCCCACACACTGCCTGCCAGTATCCCTCCATTAGAAACAGATCCCTCCATCAAGCCTTATCTAGCTCACATTAGCAAATGTTGAATGTTTCTAATAACCTGTTAGTCAATTCTAACTACTGGAATATACAGGGGAGGGATGTGTTCTATAATAACCTGTTAGTCAATTCTAACTACTGGAATATACAGGGGAGGGATGTGTTCTATAATAACCTGTTAGTCAGTTATAACTACTGGAATATACAGGGGAGGGATGTGTTCTATAATAACCTGTTAGTCAGTTATAACTACTGGAATATACAGGGGAGGGATGTGTTCTATAATAACCTGTTAGTCAGTTATAACTACTGGAATATACAGGGGAGGGATGTGTTCTATAATAACCTGTTAGTCAGTTATAACAGTTATAGCTTGCGTCCCTCCCGGTTTTCGACCGACAAGTACTGGAAACTACATCCCCTCAAAGGTGCTTATTTCCTGGCTATCATACTGGTAACACGGCGTCCGAAGTGTTGCTGTTTTGATGGGCCCCACCATTTAATCGCATTGAGTAAGTCACTGCTCTCTCAAATCAAATCAAATCAAATTGTATTTGCCACATGCGCCGAATACAACAGGTGTAGACATTACCATGAAATGCTTACTTACAACCCTTAACCAACAATGCATTTATTCCTCTGACACCGCCTGGTATAGAGGTCCTGGATGGCAGGAAGCTTGGCCCCAGTGATGTACTGAGCCGTAGGCACTACCCTCTGTAGTGCCTTGCGGTCGGAGGCCGAGCAGTTGCCATACCAGGCGGTGATGCAACCAGTCAGGATGCTCTCGATGGTGCAGCTGTATAACTTTTTGAGGATCTAAGGACCCATGCCAAATCTTTTCAGTCTCCTAAGGGGGAATAGGCTTTGTCGTGCCCTCTTCACGACTGTCTTGGTGTGTTTGGACCATGATAGTTTGTTGGTGATGTGGACACCATGGAACTTGAAGCTCTCAACCTGTTCCACTACAGCCCCGTCGATGAGAATGGGGGCGTGCTCAGTCCTCTTTTTTTTTCCTGTAGTCCACAATCATCTCCTTTGTCTTGGTCACGTTGAGGGAGAGGGTGTTATGCTGGCCAGTTTTGTGCCTTGGTTGTGTTTATTGGGCGGCAGGTAGCTTAGTGGTTAAGAGCGTTGTGCCAGTAACTGAAAGGTCGCTGGTTCTAATCCCCGAGCAGACTAGGTGAAAAATCTGTTGATGTGCCCTTGAGCAAGGCAGTTAACCCTAATTGCTCCTGTAAGTTGCTCTGGATAAGAGTGTCTGCTAAATGACAAATAATAATAATAATAATAATAATAAATAATATAATAATAATAATAATAATAATAATAATAATAATAATAATAATAATAATAATAATAATAATAATAATAATATTGTGTGTCCTAGTGTTGGCTGATTTCTAGTCTGTGGTGCCAACCTTGGAAAAGTAATTCCAATTTCTATTATTTCCTCTATTACCAATAGGGGACCAAATGGTGCAGTTCTATGCAATTCTATAGCCATACCAACTATATTAATATCAACCATCAGACAGGGCCTGCAACCGCCTATTGAACGTAGCTTGTTTGAGTTGGAGTCTCCATGTGACTTTAAAAATCATAAAGGACTTGGGTGGATACATCTTAACATTAGGCGCTTACTTCCTAAACTGGATTACATCAAGATCTGGGCTATGCAGATGAATCCAGACATTCTGGTATTGACTGAAACTTGGATCTCTGGGGAAATTCTGAACTCTGATATTAACATTGAGGGTTGTAATGTGTTCAGAGTTGATAGACAGGGTAGAGGTGGTGGAGTTGCCATTCTTATTAAAAATAATTCCTCTGTCTCTTTACTGAAATCCATTTCCCTTGCCGAAACATTTTAGCTGCTATTTTTAAGCCTCTGTTTTGGGAAAAATTTATCCACAACTTTTATAGGGGTCTACCGTCCTCCCTCGGCTAACCTTTGTGCACTCAATAATTTAACTAGATTGTTGTCTTCTTTTACTAAATCAGAAGTTATTATCCTGGGTGACCTAAATTATGATTGAGAAATGCAGGCTTCAGACAATCTAAAAGACGTGTAATGATCTAAACCTAACCCAGCTGGTGACTAAGCCTACACGGTCCAACCCTAAAGATCCTACAAAGTCAACTCTGATTGATGTTATCTTATCGAATACACCAGAGAAATATGTTTCTACTGGTTTCTTCACCCAAGACATTAGTGACCGTTGCCCAGTTGTTTGTGATAGAGACGTGAGAATACAAACATCTAAGCCTCGTGTCGTCACAAAGAGGAACTTTAAAAACTTCAGTTAACAGGCTTTTTACATGATCTTTATTTTAGTGAACATGTTTGTATTTCAGCTATCCCTGAACCTGATTTAAATTGAACAAAAATATAAACACAACATGTAAAGTGTTGTTCCCATGTTTCATGAGCTGAAATAAAAGATCTCAGCAATTTTCCATATGCACAATGAACTTATTTATCTCAAATTTTGCGCAACATTTTTGCACCTTAAATGAACTTTTGGGAAAAAAAGGCCAACTCCGCTCCATCATTCATTGAATCAGATGGCTCATTCATCACAAAACCGACTGATATTGCAAACTACTTTAATTATTTTTTCATTGGCAAGATTAGCAAACTTAGGCATGACATGCCAGCAACAAACGCTGACACTACACCAAATTATGAAAGACAAGCATTGTAATTTTGAATTCTGTAAAGTGACTGTAGAAGAGGTCAAAACATTATTGTTGTCTATCAACAATGACAAGCCACCTGGATCTGACAACTTGGATGGAAAATTACTGAGGATAATAGCTAATGATATAGCCACTCATATTTTCTATATTTTCAATTTAAGCCTATTAGAAAGGGTGTGCCCTCAGGCCTGGAGGGAAGCAAAAGTAATTCCGATACCTAAGAATAGTAAAGCCCCCTTTACTGGCTCAAATAGCTATATTGCTATAAAGAGTTACCTGTCTAACAGAACACAAAGGGTGTTCTTTAATGGGAGCCTCTCCAACATAATCCAGGTAGAATCAGGAATTCCCCAGGGCAGCTGTCTAGGCCCCTTCCTTTTGTTCAATCTTTACTAACAACATGCCACTGGCTTTGAGTCAAGCTAGTGTGTCTATGTATGCGGATGACTCAACAATATACACGTCAGCTACTACAGCGACTGAAATGACTGCAACACTGAACAAATAGCTGCAGTTAGTTTCAGAGTGGGTGGCAAGGAATAAGTTAGTCCTAAATATTTCTACAACTAAAAGCATTGAATTTGGGACAAATCATTCACTAAACCCTTAACCTCAAATAAATCTTGTACTAAATAATGTGGAAATTGAGCAAGTTGAGGAGACTAAACTGCTTGGAGTAACCCTGGATTGTAAACTGTCATGGTCAAAACATATTGATACAACAGTAGCTAAGATTGGGAGAAGTCTGTCCATAATAAAGCGCTGCTCTACCTTCTTAACAGCACTATCAACAAGGCAGGTCCTACATGCCCTAGTTTTGTCGCACCTGGACTACTGTTCAGTTGTGTGGTCAGGTGCCACAAAAAGGGACTTAGGAAAATTACAATTGGCTCAGAACAGGGCAGCACGGCTGGCCCTTAACTGTACACAGGGAGCTAACATTAATAATATGCATGTAAATCTCTCATGGCTCAAAGCGGAGGAGAGATTGACTTCATCACTACTTCTTTTTGTAAGAGGTGCTGACAAGCTGAATGCACCAAGCTGTCTGTTTAAACTACTAGCACACAGCTCGGACACCCATGCATACCCCACAAGACATGCCACCAGAGGTCTCTTCACAATCCCCAAGTCCAAAACAGACTATGGGAGGCGCACAGTACTACATAGAGCCATGACTACATGGAACTCTATTTCATATCAGGTAACTGATGCAAGTAGTAAAATTTGATTTAAAAAAACAGATTAAAAAACACCTTATGGAACAGCAGGGACTGTGAAGAGACACACACACAGACACAGACACACATGATAAGACACCCACTCTACACACACGTACATATGGATGTGATAGTGGAGTAGTGGCCTGAGGGAACACACTAAATGTATTGGGTAAAGTGTTATGAAATGTAATGTCATGTAATATTTTAAACTGTATATAACTGCCTTAATGTTGCTGGACCCCAGGAAGAGTAGCTGCTGCCTTGGCAGGAAGTATTGGGAATCCATAATAAACCCCAGGAAGAGTAGCTGCTGCCAAGGCAGGAACTAATGGGGATCCATAATAAATACAAATACAAATAGGACTCCTTTCTAGGGTTACAAGATTCTGGGAACTTTCCCAAATTGTCCAAGTTTTCCAAATCTCCTAGTTTCTTACCTATTATGGGATGACATGGAATGTTTGGGAGAGTTACCAGAATTGTTTAACCCTGCTCGTTCCCGATATACACTGAGTATACCGAACATTAAGAACACCTTCCTTATATTGAGTTCCACCCCCCCACCGCATGTTGACTCTGTTGAATAACCCAGCAGCTTTGCAGTTCTTGGTGGCACCTACAACCATACCCTGTTCAAAGTCGCTGAGTAGTGTTTTCTCCGCTTTGCTGATGAGTATTTTTCTCTGCTTATCCAGGAGTAATAAAGAACTAGTGCACTAATTTGGTGGGAATAAATATACAGTACCAGTCAAAAGTATGGACACACCTACTCATTCAAGGGTTTTTCTTTATTTTTACTATTTTCTACAAACGCATTAAGAAGGAAAGAAATTCCACAAATTAACTTTTAACAAGGCACACGTTAATTGAAATGCATTCCAGGTGACTACCTCATGAAGCTGGTTGAGAGAATGCCAAGAGTGTGAAAAGCTGTCATCAAGGCAAAGGGTGGCTATTTGAAGATTCTCAAATATAAAATATACTTTGATTTGTTTAACACTTTTTTGTTTACTACATGATTCCATATGTGTTATTTCATAGTTTTGATGTCTTCACAATTATTCTACAATGTTACAAATAGTTATTATTCTTCAATGGCTGTGTGAAGTTGCTGGATATTGGTGGGAACTGGAACACGCTGTTGTAAACGTCAATCCAGAGCATCCCAAACATGCTCAATGGGTGACATGTCTGGTGAGTATGCAGGCCATGGAAGAACTTGGACATTTTCAGCTTCCAGGAATTGTGTACATATCCTTGCGACATGGGCCTGTGCATTATCATGCTGAAACATGAGGTGCTGGCGGCAGATGAATGGCACGACAATGGGCCACAGGATCTCATCACGGTATCTCTGTGCATTCAAATTGCCATCGATAAAAGCAATTGTGTTCATTGCCCATAGCTTATGCCTGCCCATACCATAACCCCACTGCCACCTTGGGGCACTCTGTTCACAATGTTGACATCAGCAAACTGCTCGCTCACACGACACCATACACATGGTCTGCGGTTGTGAGGCCAAATTCTCTAAAACAACGAGGCGGCTTATGGTAGAGAAATGAACATTCCTCTAACCAATTGTACTATTATGTGTGTTTTTCCGCGTTATTTGTAATTTATTTTGTACATAATGTTTCTGCCATCGTCTCTTATAACCAAAAAGAGCTTCTGGATATCAGGACAGCGACTACTCACCTCGTATTGGACGAATAATTTTTCTTAAATGAGACGGCCGCGAAGGATATCCTACAGACACCCGACAAGGCCCAAATCCCCGTCATTCGCATGAGGAAGAGACGGAGATATCGTGGACGTAGGTCGGGGTGCCTTGTAAGGATCCGACGGCGAGCGAGTAAACTGCCGCTCCCATCAATCCTATTAGCCAATCTTCAATCATTGGAAAATAAATTGGATGACCTAAGATTACGGTTATCCTACCAACGGGACATTAAAAACTGTAATATCTTATGTTTCACCGAGTCGTGGCTGAACGACGACATGGATGACATACAGCTAGCGGGCTATACGCTACATCGGCAGGATAGAACGGCTGACTCCGGTAAGACAAGGGGTGGCGGTCTGTGTATATTTGTAAACAACAGCTGGTGCACAAAATCAAATACTAAGGAAGTCTCGAGGTTTTGCTCGCCTGAGGTAGAGTATCTTATGATAAGCTGTAGACCACACTATTTACCAAGAGAGTTTTCATCTATATTTTTCATAGCTATTTATTTAACACCACAAACCAATGCTGGCATTAAGATTGCACTGAATGAGCTGTATAAGGCCATAAGTCAACAGGAAAACACTCATCCAGAGGCAGCGCTCCTAGTGGCCGGGGACTTTAATGCAGGGAAACTTAAATCCGTTCTACCTAATTTCTACCAGCATGTTAAATGTGCAACCAGAGGAAAAAAACTCTAGACCACCTTTACTCCACACACAGAGACGCATACAAAGCTCTCCCTCGCCCTCCATTTGGCAAATCTGACCATAACTCTATCCTCCTGATTCCTGCTTATAAGCAAAAACTAAAGCAGGAAGCACCAGTGACTCGGTTAATAAAAAAGTGGTCAGATGACGCAGATGCTAAGCTACAGGACTGTTTTGCTAGCACAGACTGGAACATGTTCCGGGATTCTTCAGATACCATTGAGGAGTACACCACTTCAGTCACTGGCTTCATCAATAAGTGCATCGATGATGTCGTCCCCACAGTGACCGTACATACATACCCCAACCAGAAGCCATGGATTACAGGAAACATCCGCACTGAGCTAAAGGGTAGAGCTGCCGCTTTCAAGGAGCGGGACTCTAACCCGGACGCTTATAAGAAATCCCGCTATGCCCTCCGACGAACCATCAAACAGGCAAAGAGTCAATACAGGACTAAGATTGAATCGTACTACACTGGCTCTGACGCTCGTCGGATGTGGCAGGGCTTGAAAACTATTACAGACTACAAAGGGAAGCACAGCAGCGAGCTGCCCAGTGACACAAGCCTACCAGACGAGCTAAACCACTTCTATGCTCGCTTCGAGGCAAGCAACACTGAAGCATGCATGAGAGCACCAGCTGTTCCGGATGACTATGTGATCACGCTCTCCGTAGCCGATGTGAGTAAGACTTTTAAGCAGGTCAACATTCACAAGGCCGCATGGCCAGACGGATTACCAGGACGTGTACTCCGAGCATGTGCTGACCAACTGGCAAGTGTCTTCACTGACATTTTCAACATGTCCCTGACTGAGTCTGTAATACCAACATGTTTCAAGCAGACCACCATAGTCCCCGTGCCCAAGGACACTAAGATAACCTGCCTAAATGACTACCGACCAATAGCACTGACGTCTGTAGCCATGAAGTGCTTTGAAAGGCTGGTCATGGCTCACATCAACAGCATTATCCCAGAAACCCTAGACCCACTCAATTTGCATACCGCCCCAACAGATCCACAGATGATGCAATCTCTATTGCACTCCACACTGCCCTTTCCCACCTGGACAAGAGGAACACCTACGTGAGAATGCTATTCATTGACTACAGCTCAGCATTCAACACCATAGTGCCCTCAAAGCTCATCACTAAGCTAAGGATCCTGTGACTAAACACCTCCCTCTGCAACTGGATCCTGGACTTCCTGACGGGCCGCCCCCAGGTGGTAAGGGTAGGTAACAACACATCTGCCACACTGATCCTCAACACGGGGGCCCCTCAGGGGTGCGTGCTCAGTCCCCTCCTGTACTCCCTGTTCACCCATGACTGCATGGCCAGGCACGACTCCAACACCATCATTAAGTTTGCAGACGATGAGACAGCCTAGAGGGAGGAGGTCAGAGACCTGGCCGTGTGGTGCCAGGATAATAACCTCTCCCTCAACGTGACCAAGACAAAGGAGATGATTGTGGACTACAGGAAAAAAAAGAGGACTAAGCATGCCCCCATTGTCATCGACGGGGCTGTAGTGTAACAGGTTGAGAGCTTCAAGTTCCTTGGTGTCCACATCACCAACGAACTATCATGGTCCAAACGCACCAAGACAGTCGTGAAGAGGGCACAACAAAGCCTATTCCCCCTCGGGAGACTGAAAAGATTCGGCATGGGTCCTCAGATCCTCAAAAAATTATACAGCTGCACCATCGAGAGCATCCTGACTGGTTGCATCACCGTATATACAGTGGGGGGGGGAAAGTATTTAGTCAGCCACCAATTGTGCAAGTTCTCCCACTTTATAAGATGAGAGAGGCCTGTAATTTTCATCATAGGTACATGTCAACTATGACAGATAAAAAATGAGAAAAAAAAATCCAGAAAAACACATAGTAGGATTTGTAATGAATGTATTTGCAAATTATGGTGGAAAATAAGTATTTGGTCAATAACAAAAGTTTCTCAATACTTTGTTATATACCCCTTTGTTGGCAATGACACAGGTCAAACATTTTCTGTAAGTCTTCACAAGGTTTTCACACACTGTTGCTGGTATTTTGGCCCATTCCTCCATGCAGATCTCCTCTAGAGCAATGATGTTTTGGAGCTGTCGCTGGGCAACACGGACTTTCAACTCCCTCCAAAGATTTTCTATGGGGTTGAGATCTGGAGACTGGCTAGGCCACTCCAGGACCTTGAAATGTTTCTTACGAAGCCACTCCTTCGTTGCCCGGGCGGTGTGTTTGGGATCATTGTCATGCTGAAAGACCCAGCCACGTTTCATCTTCAATGCCTTTGCTGATGGAAGGAGGTTTTCACTCAAAATCTCACGATATATGGCCCCATTCATTCTTTCCTTTACACGGATCAGTCGTCCTGGTCCCTTTGCAGAAAAACAGCCCCAAAGCATGATGTTTCCACCCCCATGCTTCACAGTAGGTATGGTGTTCTTTGGATGCAACTGAGCATTCTTTGTCCTCCAAACACGACGAGTTGAGTTTTTACCAAAAAGTTCTATTTTGCTTTCATCTGACCATATGACATTCTCCCAATCCTCTTCTGGATCATCCAAATGCACTCTAGTAAACTTCAGACGGGCCTGGACATGTACTGGCTTAAGCAGGGGGACACGTCTGGCACTGCAGGATTTGAGTCCCCGGCGGCGTAGTGTGTTACTGATGGTAGGCTTTGTTACTTTGGTCCCAGCTCTCTGCAGGTCATTCACTAGGTCCCCCCGTGTGGTTCTGGAATTTTTGCTCACCATTCTTGTGATCATTTTGACCCCACGGGGTGAGATCGAAGGAGTTTATCAGTGGTCTTGTATGTCTTCCATTTCCTAATAATTGCTCCCACAGTTGATTTCTTCAAACCAAGCTGCTTACCTATTGCAGATTCAGTCTTCCCAGCCTGGTGCAGGTCTACAATTTTGTTTCTGGTGTCCTTTGACAGCTCTTTGGTCTTGGCCATAGTGGTGTTTGGAGTGTGACTGTTTGAAGTTGTGGACAGGTGTCTTTTATACTGATAACAAGTTCAAACAGGTGCCATTAATACAGGTAACGAGTGGAGGACAGAGGAGCCTCTTAAAGAAGAAGTTACAGGTCTGTGAGAGCCAGCAATCTTGCTTGTTTGTAGGTGACCAAATACTTATTTTCCACCATAATTTGCAAATAAATTCATTAAAAATCCTACAATGTGATTTTCTGGAGAAAAAAAATCTCAATTTGTCTGTCATAGTTTACGTGTACCTATGATGAAAATTACAGGCCTCTCTCATCTTTTTAAGAGGGAGAACTTGCACAATTGGTGGCTGACTAAATACTTTTTTTCCCCACTGTATAGCCTCCCTACTGTTATTTTATTTGACTTCTGCTCTTTTTTTCTCAACACTTTTTTTGTCTTGTTATATTTTACTTTTTTATTAAAAATAAATGCACTGTTGGTTAAGGGCTGTAATGTCAGCACCTGTTGTATTCGGCGCATGTGGCCAATAACATTTTATTTTATTTTATTTGAGCTGATGTTCTGAAAGAGCTGCAAAATCTGGCCCCTACAAATCATCTGTGCTAGACAATCTGGACCCTTTCTTTCTAAAACTAGCCCCCGAAATTGTCGCAACCCCTATTACTAGCCTGTTCAACCTCTCTTTCGTAATGTCTGAGATCCCCAGAGATTGGAAAGCTGCCACGGTCATCCCCCTCTTCAAAGGGGGTGACACTCTAGATCCAAACTGTTACAGACCTATATCCATCCTGCCCTGCCTTTTCAAAAGTTTTTGAAAGCCAAGTTAACAAACAAAAATCTCTGAAGCTGGAGACTCTTATCTCCCTCACTAACTTTAAGCATCAGTTGTCAGAGCAGCTTACCGATCACTGCACCTGTACACAGCCCATCTGAAATTAGCCCACCCAACTACCTCATCCCCGTATTGTTATTTATTTTGCTCATTTGCACCCAAGTATCTCTATTTGCACATCATCTCTTGCACATCTATCATTCCAGTGTTAATACTAATTGTAATTATTTTGCACTATGGCCTATTTATTGCCTTATCTCCATAACTTGCTACATTTGCACACACTGTATATATATTTTCTGTTGTATTTTTTGACTTTATGTTTTGTTTTACCCCATATGTAACTGTGTTGTTGTTTTTATCGCACTGCTTTGCTTTTTCTTGGCCAGGTCGCAGTTGTAAATGAGAACTTGTTCTCAACTGGCTTACCTGGTTAAATAAAGGTGAAATAAAATACAAATAAATATACAGGGTCAGTTCCAGGGTCAGTAGCTATATACAGTTCCAGGGTCAGTAGCTATATACAGTTCCAGGGTCAGAAGCTATATACAGGGTCAGTTCCAGGGTCAGTAGCTATATACAGGGTCAGTTCCAGGGTCAGTAGCTATATACAGTTCCAGGGTCAGTAGCTATATACAGTTCCAGGGTCAGTAGCTATATACAGGGACAGTTCCAGGGTCAGTAGCTATATACAGGGTCAGTTCCAGGGTCAGTAGCTATATACAGGGTCAGTTCCAGGGTCAGTAGCTATATACAGGGTCAGTTCCAGGGTCAGTAGCTATATACAGGGTCAGTTCCAGGGTCAGTAGCTATATACAGGGTCAGTTCCAGGGTCAGTAGCTATATACAGGGTCAGTTCCAGGGTCAGTAGCTATATACAGTTCCAGGGTCAGTAGCTATATACAGGGACAGTTCCAGGGTCAGTAGCTATATACAGGGTCAGTTCCAGGGTCAGTAGCTATATACAGGGTCAGTTCCAGGGTCAGTAGCTATATACAGGGTCAGTTCCAGGGTCAGTAGCTATATACAGGGTCAGTTCCAGGGTCAGTAGCTATATACAGGGTCAGTTCCAGGGTCAGTAGCTATATACAGTTCCAGGGTCAGTAGCTATATACAGTTCCAGGGTCAGTAGCTATATACAGGGTCAGTTCCAGGGTCAGTAGCTATATATAGTTCCAGGGTCAGTAGCTATATACAGGGACAGTTCCAGGGTCAGTAGCTATATACAGTTCCAGGGTCAGTAGCTATATACAGGGTCAGTTCCAGGGTCAGTAGCTATATACAGGGTCAGTTCCAGGGTCAGTAGCTATATACAGGGACAGTTCCAGGGTCAGTAGCTATATACAGTTCCAGGGTCAGTAGCTATATACATTTCCAGGGTCAGTAGCTATATACAGTTCCAGGGTCAGTAGCTATATACAGGGTCAGTTCCAGGGTCAGTAGCTATATACAGTTCCAGGGTCAGTAGCTATATACAGTTCCAGGGTCAGTAGCTATATACAGGGTCAGTTCCAGGGTCAGTAGCTATATACAGGGTCAGTTCCAGGGTCAGTAGCTATATACAGTTCCAGGGTCAGTAGCTATATACAGTTCCAGGGTCAGTAGCTATATACAGGGTCAGTTCCAGGGTCAGTAGCTATATATAGTTCCAGGGTCAGTAGCTATATACAGGGACAGTTCCAGGGTCAGTAGCTATATACAGTTCCAGGGTCAGTAGCTATATACAGGGTCAGTTCCAGGGTCAGTAGCTATATACAGGGTCAGTTCCAGGGTCAGTAGCTATATACAGGGACAGTTCCAGGGTCAGTAGCTATATACAGTTCCAGGGTCAGTAGCTATATACAGTTCCAGGGTCAGTAGCTATATACAGGGACAGTTCCTGGGTCAGTAGCTATATACAGGGACAGTTCCAGGGTCAGTAGCTATATACAGGGTCAGTTCCAGGGTCAGTAGCTATATACAGGGTCAGTTCCAGGGTCAGTAGCTATATACAGTTCCAGGGTCAGTAGCTATATACAGGGTCAGTTCCAGGGTCAGTAGCTATATACCAGGGTTCTTCAATTCCGGTCCTGGAGGACCGAAACACCTCTGTTTTTCATCCTCTCCTTCTAATCAGGGGCTAATTCAGACCTGGGACACCAGGTGAGTGCAATTAACTACCAGGTAGAAATAAAAATCAGAAGTGTTTCGGCCCTCCAGGACCGGAATTGAAGAACCCTGCTATATACAGTTCCAGGGTCAGTAGCTATATACAGGGACAGTTCCAGGGTCAGTGCCAATCAAATCAAATCAAATCAAATTGTATTTGCCACATGCGCCGAATACAACAGGTGTAGACATTACAGTGAAATGCTTACTTACAAGCCCTTAACCAACAATGCAAAGTAAAAATAAAAATAAAAATATAAGTGTTAAGCAAAAAAAAAAATATGCAAATAACTAAAGAGCAGCAGTAAAATAAAATAACAGTAGGGAGGCTATATACAGGGGGCGGGGGGGGGTACCGGTACAGAGTCAATGTGCGGGGGCAATACCATACATACAATGTGCAGGGATACTGGAGTGATAGGGGTAAACATTTATAGGGATAAGGTGACTCGGCATCAGGATACATGGTCAACAGGGTAGCAGCAGCGTGTATGATGATTGTATGTGTGTGTGTGTGTGTGTGTGTGTGTGTGTGTAGAGTCAGTATGAATGTGTACGGGATGTTATGTGTTTAGTGTGCATACGTTGCAAGAAGGATAGCGTAAACAACCAAACAACCTAAACAGAAACATGTTACCCTCCAACTCCTCATCTCGCAATTCCTTTTGCTGGGATGAGCTAGCTAGGTCACTCAACAATTATACTAGCTATCTAACGTTAGCGTGCCAGCTATCTTTCCTCACTGGCTAAATTACTGCAGGCAGTACACGCAGGTATACAGATGACTGAAAAAGAAATCCCAAATAAACCGTCCAAAATAAATCAGCGCACTCATCTTCTTTGGGAAATAGATAATAATAATGATCTGACATCACGAGGCCACATTCCATACACTCAACTCCGTTGGTCCCTGAGTTGGAACTAACAAGCTAGGTTGACACTGCACCGGCAGACTTTCATGCAAAGCACCAAACCCAAATTAATTTATCTACTATCCCAATCAATAAAGTAGCTAGATGTCTTATCTTTCATTTTTGACATGCCACAGGCTCAGTAAAATAGAGTTGTGGCCACTGGCCAATTTCAAGCCACCATTGTATGTGCAATGAGTTGGTGTTTGATGGACCCATGTATATAATAGGGGCCCCTCCTCCCAGTTTTTTTTTTTTTGACCACACATTTTGTGTAAATGTTTGAATATGTTTGTCAGTAGCCTTCTAAGGTCTTTCCCTGTCCAGCTATTCACAGTAAATAGGCTAGGCGGGTCAACATCCGATTTGGACCAAACTTCTTCCTAACAATGAGTAAGACATGAGGAATCCAAAACAATTGTCAAAAGCCACCCACGGACACCTCACACCACACGCCAAAGTGTAAAGACTTTCCCCAGGGATATTTCATCCAAATTAAAAATGGACATATTGGTTTCCTTACACCGTAAGCAGTCTTTGGACAAGGTATGACAGCAATCCGTGCTTTGGTTTTGTTTATCTGGCAATGTTTCAAACACTAACTTTGTAGCATTTGTGGAACAAATCCAATGCAAGTCAATGGTACCTACAGTATATCAGCATTCTTGTGCTTCATATCCAAATCATCTATAAGTAACATCACTGAGTTACACAATACATTTGTAGATACTTTAGGATGATTTGGACATGAAGTATGAAAATGCTAATATGCTGTAGGTACCATTGACTTGCATTGGATTTATGCTACAAGGTTAGTTAGTATTTCTTTGAAGTAGAATGTAAACATATAATGTTGAGTTGTTTACTGTTGTGTGAGCTATGAGTTGCAACAGTACACGGTGTGTGTGTCTACACTCCCATTTAATGAGTAAATATTTTTGGTAAAGTAAATAGCTATAACAGTTGCATACTCATCTATAAAATAAAAACATCACACCAGTTGGGACACTTTTATTGGACAGCACAGACACGGCACTGACTCAAATCTAACAAAAAATGCAGATTCCATTAAGACACATTTTCACCAAAAATGGACAAGTACTTGAAGCAGATTGTATTGAAACTGTCTCTGTGCCTTCTTCTGCAGAGTTCTTCTTCTTCTGCAGAGTTCTTCTTCTTCTGCAGAGTTCTTCTTCTTCTTCAGAGTTCTTCTTCTTCTGCAGAGTTCTTCTTCTTCTGCAGAGTTCTTCTTCTTCTGCAGAGTTCTTCTTCTTCTGCAGAGTTATTCTCCTTCTGCAGAGTTATTTGAATGAATAATCAATATTTACAGAGCTGCAATGCTTTCTGTCTTTTCACAGAATAGGAAGGATGGTGTTATGGTCAATGACCTTATGGCACTTCTTGTAGAGTCGGAAGGATGGTGTTATGGTCTGATAGTGTACAAACATATTTAGGCGGACAATAAATAAGCATTATATTTACAAAATGATACAAATTTAAGGTACCATATTGAGGTCACTCAAAACATTCAAGCACACATTACAAGTTAAAGCAGCACAAGAAAATACATTGAAACGCCACTCAATGCATTGTTCAGAAAACCTTTCATTACTAATGAATGTGTAGGATAGTTTTAAACACCCGTTTGAAATTCTCATTGCAGAGTGGGTATATGAACGGGTTCAAGGTAGAGTTAATATAACCGAGCCATATTGTGAACATATGTAGGTCATGATGTACACAGGTCTGGCAGAAAGCCATGACCATAAAGACTATGAAGTAGGGGATCCAGCACATCATGAACCCAGCTATGATAAAGCCCAGCTGCTTGGCCGCTTTGTGCTGCTTATGGACCTGAAGGCTCTGGATACACTGCCTGGACTGGGCACAGAACTTCTGCCAGGTCTGCTTAAGAGTCACGGCGTCCGGGCTAGTACCATCACCAGTCTCTGAGTCCTCCTGGGGCGGGGGCGACGGGGGTGAATTATGGGGCCATGGTGACGGGGATAAATTCAGAGACTGGGTGAAATCGTTGTTGTACAACATGGTGGTGTATCTCTGCATGTCAGAAATCTGGGTTATCTCGCAGACGCCGGCCACAGAGTTTGGCGGCACGGCTACCTTGCAGTCGCTCACGGATACGTAGAGTTTCTGTACGTTGTTGTCGTCGTGTGTGAAGCCGAGAGGTAACGATGACAGGTTCAAAGGGTCCGAGTCCGGATCCTTCTGCTGGAAAGACGAAGAGTTGTCTTTTACAGTCGTCCTCAAACGTTTTGTCATTCTGAGCAGTGAACTGGAACGAGAGTCTTTCCCAGACTTGGGTTCCCTGGGTGCGTTGGTTTCAACTGTATCTGTGGAGTCGTACGGCTGGTCTAAAGTGTACTGATCAAAGTCAGAGTTTCTTTCCTTCTTGGAAGACTCGCAGGGGCTATTTCCTGTTTGGACTTTGTGTCTGATCCTGTTTTCCGCCACGGAATCTGTGGGATTGATAATCCTCTCCCTCTCTCTGAAGTGCTGCCTCACAGCCCTGTAGATACGTGAGTAGAACCACAGCATCAACAGAGAGGGAACGTAGAAGTTAAACACTGAAGTTAAAACCTTAAACCACGTAACAAACCGGAAATCAGTGTCACACTTATTCTCCATCTCTGGTTTGAGGTCGACCTGAGCGAAGGACCTCCACCCTAGAATAGGAATAATCCATGTCATGGACAACAGCCAGGCCCCAGAGATCATAACGCTAGCTCTCCCTCTAGTCCGGTACTTCAGGTACCTCAGCGGCTCGTGAACGGACCGATACCGATCCAGACAAAGTATAAACAGACTAAAGATGGAGGCTGTACTTGCTACATAATCCATGATGAGCCAGAACTGACAGACGACCCTCCCCAGCCTCCACTCATCCTCCAGCAGATAGACCAGGTTGAGGGGCATCACGGTGGCCCCGACGATGAGATCCGCCACGGAGAGGCTGACGATGTAGAGGTTGCCCACCGTGTGGAGGGTCCGCTCCTTCTTCACAGCGTAGAGTACCAGGATGTTCATGATGACGGTGAGCAGCGACAGGAAGCCCAGGAAGAATCCTACAATAGAATAAATTAACAGAATTAACAGAATATATACTTTGTTTAGTGGTTAGAACGGAAATCTGTCTACTTCCTTCCCCAACACCCCCAGACCCACACACACACACACACACACACACACACACACACACACACACACACACACACACACACACACACACACACACCTAGTAGGGTGTTGTGGAAGCTGTTGTGGTGCTCGACGTGGAGGGTGGTATTGGAAAGTGACGGAAGAGTCTCCTGGCTGTACGTTCTCCAGGTGCTGTTGAAGTACCTTTAGAAAAGAAACACTCAAAATCAAATCAAAGTTTATTCATCACGGGATACAGCGGGTGTAAACGGTACAGTGAAACGCTTACTTGCAAGCTCTCCTCAAGAGTCAGTCTAGTATAACATCCTCTCATGGCAATGCAATACATTTGCAACATTCCGATGCAATATATTTAATATGCAGATGTTTTGACAGCTATGCTGCCTTCGACAGGGTTTCATCTGGCAAACACTTCATGTCACATGTATACATACTGGTATGTAGAATTTCATTAGACACACAAATGTGTTGTTAAAGTACCTGTCCATGGTGATGTCAGGTGACTGAATAGACTCCACCCCTCCTTCTCTTCATCCTTCACATGATGTCAGAAGTGCTGGAAACATCAGGAGCAATCAGCCATCCTGAATCAATCCCCATCAGCCAGTACTGTATTCTCCCTGAGTCAAACCCCATCAGCCAGTACTGTATCCTCCCTGAGTCAATCCCCATCAGCCAGTACTGTATTCTCCCTGAGTCAATCCCCATCAGCCTGAACTGTATTCTCCCTGAGTCAATCCCCCAGCCTGTAATGTATCCTCCCTGAGTCAATCCCCATCAGCCAGTACTGTATCCTCCCTGAGTCAATCCCCATCAGCCAGTACTGTATCCTCCCTGAGTCAATCCCCATCAGCCTGTAATGTATCCTCCCTGAGTCAATCCCCATCAGCCAGTACTGTATCCTCCCTGAGTCAATCCCCATCAGCCAGTACTGTATCCTCCCTGAGTCAATCCCCATCAGCCAGTACTGTATCCTCCCTGAGTCAATCCCCATCAGCCAGTACTGTATCCTCCCTGAGTCAATCCCCATCAGCCAGTACTGTATCCTCCCTGAGTCAAATCCCCATCAGCCAGTACTGTACCTACAAAGTCAAAATAAATAATAACAATTATAATAACACATAATTATTTCTCTAAACATCAGACAGTTGCTGTGTCCAATATGGCATCCTATTCCCTATATAGTGCACTACGTTTGACCAGAGTCAGGGGATAGGGTGCCATTTGCATCGCAAGCAGTGAACCTAGCAGCCAGTATTTGTATTTATTATGGATCCCCATTAGTTCCTGCCAAGGCAGCAGCTACTCTTCCTGGGGTTTATTATGGATCCCCATTAGTTCCTGTCAAGGCAGCAGCTACTCTTCCTGGGGTTTATTATGGATCCCCATTAGTTCCTGTCAAGGCAGCAGCTACTCTTCCTGGGGTTTATTAAGGATCCCCATTAGTTCCTGCCAAGGCAGCAGCTACTCTTCCTGGGGTTTATTATGGATCCCCATTAGTTCCTGCCAAGGCAGCAGCTACTCTTCCTGGGGTCCAAACACATTAAGGCACTTACATCACACATAAAACAAAAGATAAAACAGTACATCATATAACATTATTACACCACCATATACAGTGCATTCAGAAAGTATTCAGACCCCTTGACTTTTTCCACATTTTGTTATGTTACAGCCTTATTCTAAATGGATTAAATTCGTTTTTCCCCCTATCAATCTACACACAATACCCCATAATGACAAAGCAAAAACTGTTTTTTAGAAATGATTGCAATAGGCAATCTAACATCTCTGGAGAGACCTGACAATAGCTGTGCAGTGACTCTCCTTATCCAACCTGACAGAGCTTGAGAGGATCTGCGGAGAAGAATGGGAGAAACTCCCCAAATACAGGTGTGCCAAGCTTGTAGCGTCATACCCAAGAAGACTCGAGGCTGTAATCGCTGCCAAAAGTGCTTCAACAAAGTACTGAGTAAAGGGTCTGAATACTTATGTAAATAATGTATTTCTGGTTTTTATTTGTAATGAATGTGCAAAAATGTCTAAAAACCTGTTTTCGCTTTGTCATTATGTGGTATTGTATGTAGATTGATGACGGGAAATAATATTTAATCCATTATAGAACAAGGCTGTAACATAACAAAATGTGGAAAACGGGAAGGGGTCTGAATACTTTCCTAATGCACTGTATCTACACTACACAATGTATAATACCACCGTAAGACAATATTACAATGTACGTGTGTGTAGAGTGTGTGTGCTAGTGCTTGTGTGTCTGTACCTGTGTGTGTGTGTGTGTACCTGTGTGTGTCTGTACCTGTGTGTTTCTGTACCTGTGTGTGTCTGTACCTGTGTGTGTCTGTACTTGTGTGTGTCTGTACCTGTGTGTGTATGTACCTGTGTGTGTCTGTACCTGTGTGTGTCTGTACCTGTGTGTTTCTGTACCTGTGTGTTTCTGTACCTGTGTGTGTGTGTACCTGTGTGTGTGTGTACCTGTGTGTTTCTGTACCTGTGTGTGTGTCTGTACCTGTGTGTGTCTGTACCTGTGTGTGTCTGTACCTGTGTGTGTGTACCTGTGTGTGTCTGTACCTGTGTGTGTCTGTACCTGTGTGTGTCTGTACCTGTGTGTGTCTGTACCTGTGTGCGTCTGTACCTGTGTGCGTCTGTACCTGTGTGCGTCTGTACCTTTGTGTGTCTCTTCACAGTCCCCGCTGTTCCATAAGGTGTATTTTTACCAGTTTAAAAAAAATCTGATTCTACTTCTTGCATCAATTACCTGATGTGGAATAGAGATGTAGTCATGGCTCTATGTAGTAATGTGCCAGTGAACCTAGCAGCCAGTGAACCTAGCAGCCAGTGAACCTAGCAGCCAGTGAACCTAGCAGCCAGTGAACCTAGCAGCCAGTGAACCTAGCAGCCAGTGAACCTAGCAGCCAGTGAACCTAGCAGCCAGTGAAACTAGCAGCCAGTGAACCTAGACCACAGGTCAGAAGGAGACCAATGAGTGGTAGCACTGTGAATGTTCAATATCAGCAAAACAAAAGTTATGGGAGAAAAAAAAAAAGTGTTTGTTATATTATAATTTCTATTTAAAGTCATCTATTCTTTGTGTGATTTAATTGGAATGCCTCCAGCACATTTACCATCATTATGTGGTTAGAGAGTTAGAACGCGTTATGCCTCTCTCACAACAGTATGGAAGCCTTGATATATGGGAACAGTGGCCTGAAATACAATAGACCTTGGCTCGTTGCTTTGGAAACAGGAAACTAATTCAATGCAGTCTATTTGTCTAAGAGATATACCATCATTTCAAGCTGAGATAATGTCAACAATTATATTGCCTTAAAAAGAGAGCCACTTTAAAACTGATCCGCTTAACAGTACATTCTGCATTGCTTGTAATTATCATTAACTCCTCACTGAACCCCCATGCACAATGTTGCATTACCCTCTCACTAAACCCCCAATGTTGCATTAACCCCTCACTAAACCCCCACTGTTGCATTAACCCCTCACTGAACCCCCACTGCTGCATTAACTTCTCACTGAACCCCCACTGTTGCATTAACCCCTCACTGAACCCCCACTGCTGCATTAACTTCTCACTGAACCCCCACTGTTGCATTACCCCTCACTGAACACCCACTGCTGCATTAACCCCTCACTGAACACCCACTGCTGCATTAAACCCTCACTGAACACCCACTGCTGCATTACCCCTCACTGAACACCCACTGCTGCATTACCCCTCACTGAATCTTCACTGTTGCACTAACCACTCACTGAACCCCCATGACCACTGTTGCATTAACCCCTCACTGAACCCCCACTGTTGCATTAAGTCCTTACTGAACCCCCACTGCTGCATGAAACCCTCACTGAACCCCCACTGTTGCATTAACCCCTCACTGAACCCCCACTATTATATTAACCCCTCACTGAACCCCCACTGTTGCATTAACCCTCACTGAACCTCCACATGGTGCATTAACCTTTCACTGAACCCCCATTTTTGCATTAACCCCTCACTGAACCCCCACTGTTGCATTAACCCCTCACTGAACCCCCACTGTTGCATTAACCTTTCACTGAACCCCCATTTTTGCATTAACCCCTCACTGAACACCTACTGCTGCATTAACCCCTCACTGAATCCTCACTGTTGCATTAACCCCTCACTGAACCCCCACTGTTGCAATAACCACTCACTGAACCCCTCACTGTTGCATTAAGTCCTTACTGAACCCCAACTGCTGCATGAAACCCTCACTGAACCCCCACTGTTGCATTAACCCCTCACTAAACCTCCATTGTTAAATTAACCCCTCACTGAACCCCCACTGTTGCATTAACCCCTCACTGAACCCCCACTGCTGCATTAAGTCCTTACTGAACCCCCACTGCTGCATGAAACCCTCACTGAACCCCCACTGTTGCATTAACCTTTCACTGAACCCCCATTTTTGCATTAACCACTCACTGAACCCCCACTGTTGCATTAACCCCTCACTGAACCCCTCACTGTTGCATTAACCCCTCACTGAACACCTACTGCTGCATTAACCCCTCACTGAATCCTCACTGTTGCATTAACCCCTCACTGAACCCCCACTGTTGCATTAACCACTCACTGAACCCCTCACTGTTGCATTAAGTCCTTACTGAACCCCCACTGCTGCATGAAACCCTCACTGAACCCCCACTGTTAAATTAACCCCTCACTGAACCCCCACTGTTGCATTAACCCCTCACTGAACCCCCACTGCTGCATTAAGTCCTTACTGAACCCCCACTGCTGCATTAAGTCCTTACTGAACCCCCACTGCTGCATTAAGTCCTTACTGAACCCCCACTGCTGCATGAAACCCTCACTGAACCCCTACTGTTGCATTAACATTTCACTGAACCCCCACTGTTGCATTAACCACTCACTGAACCCCCACTGTTGAATTAACTTCTCACTGAACCCCCACTGTTGCATTAACCCTCACTGAACACCTACTGCTGCATTAACCCCTCACTGAACACTCACTGCTGCATTACCCCTCACTGAATCCTTACTGTTGCACTAACCACTCACTGAACCCCCATGACCACTGTTGCACTAACCACTCACTGAACCCCATACCACTGTTGCATTAACCACTCACTGAACCCCCATTGTTGCATTAACCCCTCACTGAACCCCCACTGTTGCATTAACCCCTCACTGAACCCCCACTGTTGCATTAACCTTTCACTGAACCCCCATTTTTGCATTAACCCCTCACTGAACCCCCACTGTTGCATTAACCCCTCACTGAACCCCTCACTGTTGCATTAAGTCCTTACTGAACCCCCACTGCTGCATGAAACCCTCACTGAACCCCCACTGTTGCATTAACCTTTCACTGAACCCCCACTGCTGCATTAAACCCTCACTTTACCACTACTGCTGCATTAACCCTCACTGAACCTCTCACTGTTGCATTAACCCCTCAATGAACACCCACTGCTGCATTACCCCTCACTGAATCTTCACTGTTGCACTAACTACTCACTGAACCCCCATGGCCACTGTTGCACTAACCACTCACTGAACCCCCACTGTTGCATTAAACCCCTCACTGAACCCCCACTGTTGAATTAACTTCTCACTGAACCTCCACATATTGCATTAACCCCTCACTGAACCCCCACTACTGCATTAACTTTTTCACTGAACCCCCACTGTTGCATTAACCCCTCACTGAACACCTACTGCTGCATTAACCCCTCACTGAACCCCCACTGCTGTATTAACTCCTCACTGAACCCCCACTGTTGCATTAACCCTCACTGAACCCCCACTGTTGCATTAACCCCTCACTGAACCCCCACTGCTGTATTAACTCCTCACTGAACCCCCACTGTTGCATTAACCCCTCACTGAACCCCCACTGTTGCATTAACCCTCACTGAACCCCCACTGTTGCATTAACCCCTCACTGAACACCCACTGCTGCATTACTCCTCACTGAATGTTCACTGTTGCACTAACTACTCACTGAACCCCCATGGCCACTGTTGCACTAACCACTCACTGAACCCCCACTGTTGCATTAACCCCTCACTGAACCCCCACTGTTGCATTAACCCCTCACTGAACCCCCACTGTTGCATTAACCTTTCACTGAACCCCCATTTTTGCATTAACCCCTCACTGAACCCCCACTGTTGCATTAACCCCTCACTGAACCCCTCACTGTTGCATTAAGTCCTTACTGAACCCCCACTGCTGCATGAAACCCTCACTGAACCCCCACTGTTGCATTAACCTTTCACTGAACCCCCACAGCTGCATTAAACCCTCACTTTACCACTACTGCTGCATTAACCCTCACTGAACCTCTCACTGTTGCATTAACCCCTCAATGAACACCCACTGCTGCATTACCCCTCACTGAATCTTCACTGTTGCACTAACTACTCACTGAACCCCCATGGCCACTGTTGCACTAACCACTCACTGAACCCCCACTGTTGCATTAACCCCTCACTGAACCCCCACTGTTGCATTAACCTTTCACTGAACCCCCACTGCTGCATTAACCCCTCACTGAACCCCCACTGTTGCATTAACCCCTCACTGAACCCCCACTGTTGCATTAACCCCTCACTGAACCCCCACTGTTGCATTAACCCCTCACTGAACCCCCACTGTTGCATTAACCCCTCACTGAACCCCCATGCCCACTGCTGCAAAAGAGACCCAATCTAGTAGGCACATATTGTAAAATACACTGAGTATACCAAACATTAGGAACACCTTCCTTATATTGAGTTGTACCCCCCCTTTTGCCTCGTCGGGGCATGGACTCTACAAGGTGTCAAAAGCATTGGGGTCAACGTGACCCCAATGCCCACGTTGACCCCAATGCTTCCCACAGTTGACCCCAATGCCCACGTTGACCCCTATGCCCACGTTGACCCCTATGCCCATGTTGACCCCAATGCTTCCCACAGTTGAGGGCACAATTCATATTAGCAGCGCAGATATGCAGCACAGTTCTGTTCAGCGATGGGAAGGATGCCACTCCCAGCACACACAGCCTACAGCGATGGGAAGGATGCCACTCCCAGCACACACAGCCTACAGCGACGGGAAGGATGCCACTCCCAGCACACACAGCCTACAGCGACGGGAAGGATGCCACTCCCAGCACACACAGCCTACAGCGACGGGAAGGATGCCACTCCCAGCACACACAGCCTACAGCGACGGGAAGGATGCCACTCCCAGCACACACAGCCTACAGCGACGGGAAGGATGCCACTCCCAGCACACACAGCCTACAGCGATGGGAAGGATGCCACTCCCAGCACACACAGCCTACAGCGATGGGAAGGATGCCACTCCCAGCACACACAGCCTGCATCAGCTGGTGAGCTGCGGGGGAGCAGGCGATGAGTGTGGGCGGACAGACAGGCTCAGCTACGATTATACACAGGCAACTATCTTAATGTTTTGTATACTCAGTGTACATTCTAAAGTTAATCATAGCTTCAATGAAGAATCATATAAGTATCATGCCCTTTAAAGAGCCAATATGCAGTTGCTACATCCAGTATCATGCCCTTTAAAGAGCCAATATGCAGTTGCTACATCCAGTATCATGCCCTTTAAAGAGCCAATCTGCAGTTGCTACATCCAGTATCATGCCCTTTAAAGAGCCAATCTGCAGTTGCTACATCCAGTATCATGCCCTTTAAAGAGCCAATCTGCAGTTGCTACATCCAGTATCATGCCCTTTAAAGAGCCAATCTGCAGTTGCTACATCCAGTATCATGCCCTTTAAAGAGCCAATCTGCAGTTGCTACATCCAGTATCATGCCCTTTAAAGAGCCAATATGCAGTTGCTACATCCAGTATCATGCCCTTTAAAGAGCCAATCTGCAGTTGCTACATCCAGTATCATGCCCTTTAAAGAGCCAATCTGCAGTTGCTACATCCAGTATCATGCCCTTTAAAGAGCCAATCTGCAGTTGCTACATCCAGTATCATGCCCTTTAAAGAGCCAATCTGCAGTTGCTACATCCAGTATCATGCCCTTTAAAGAGCCAATCTGCAGTTGCTACATCCAGTATCATGCCCTTTAAAGAGCCAATCTGCAGTTGCTACATCCAGTATCATGCCCTTTAAAGAGCCAATCTGCAGTTGCTACATCCAGTATCATGCCCTTTAAAGAGCCAATCTGCGGTTGCTACATCCAGTATCATGCCCTTTAAAGAGCCAATCTGCAGTTGCTACATCCAGTATCATGCCCTTTAAAGAGCCAATCTGCAGTTGCTACATCCAGTATCATGCCCTTTAAAGAGCCAATCTGCAGTTGCTACATCCAGTTTTGGACTTATAAAGTAGCCCTTTCCTACGTTTACGTCATTTAGCAGACGCTCTTATCCAGAGCGACTTACCGTTAGTGCAGACATTATATTATTCATACTGGCCCCCCGTGGGAATCGAACCGTTGCAAACGCCATGCTCTACTGAGCTACATCCCTGCCAGCTAATCCCTCCCCTACCCTGGGCCAATTGTGCGCCGCCCCATGGGTCTCCCGGTCGCAGCTGGCTACGACAGAGCCTGGATTCGAACCAGGATCTCTAGTGGCACAGCTAGCACTGCGATGCATTGCCTTAGACCACTGCGCCACTCGGGAGTACAGTGACCAAACGCGCCCTCTTTGGCCTCATGGGCGGAATGTTATTAATATTTTTCATGATTTCATGATTAATATACATAATTTTTATAAAACCTTATGAAAATCCTGTGTTTCTATGTCAAACAGTGTTGTTATTTTTCAGTCTTCTGTGATGTATATAAAGTGTAATATTGGGACGCAAACTCAAAACGTAATAAATTTCTACTCTATATCTGACATGGCACAGGTATCTTCTTTTCTTTAAGCCCATAACCATGTGTGTGAGGTGTATACTTTTGTTTCAAAGTAGATTTGTTTAAGACTACCAAGAATCACTCCGTGTGACCCTGATTTAGCCCACTGCAGTAAAAGGTGAATGATACACCTGGTACACTCCCCTCTGTATGTATTTGGTCAGTGAAGCTAACATTTTAAATGTGGCTCTATACTCCAGGATTTTGGATTTGAGATCAAATGTTTCATATGAGGCGACAGTAAGTATTTGGACAAATTCACTTATAGTGTATTAAAGTAGTCAAAAGTGTTGTATTTGGTCCCATATTCCTAGCACAACAATGCATACACCAAGCTTGTGACTCTACAAACTTGTTGGATGTATTTACAACTTGTTTTGGTTGTGTTTCAGATTAGGTTTTGCCCAATAGGAAATGAATGGTGAATAATGTATTGGGTCATTTTGGGAGATACTTTTATTGTAAGTAAGAATATAAGACGTTTCTGAACATGACTACATTAATGTGGACGCTACAATGATTATGGATAATTGTGAATAATAAAAAGTGAGAATGTAACAGAGGGACAAAGGTCATACAACATGCTAACCTCCCATTATTGGTCATGGTGAGAGGTTAGCATGTTTTGTTGTAGCCTCTGTAACTTTCTCACCCTTTATTATTAATGATTCATCCATCATTTTTCTTAATCATGGCATCATCAGGATTAATTTACAAGTGTTCAGAAACATCTTATCTACTCACTCAGAAAGAAAATTACTCCAGTCATCATTCACCATTAAGTTTCCATTGGGCAAAACATAACCCAAAACACAACCAAAACATGAACCAAAACACAACCAAAACAAACTGCAAATACAGCACATCCAATTTTGTACTTTTTCTTTTTCTTTAACCTTTATTTAACTAGGCAAGTCAGAACAAATTCTTATTTACAATGAAGGCCAATGAGTGCGTAGTCACAAGCTTGATGTAGTCCAGTGGTCCCCAACCTTTCTTGAGTCAAGAACACTTTCTGAGTCAAAATGCAAGCCGAGATCTAACGCTCAGATAAAAAAAAAAAAAAAAAACATGACTTAAAAAAACGTAAGTCTATGCAACATGAACCAATTAAAAACAGTTCTGTAGCAATGAGGTTTGTGTATAACAACAGGAAGTAGAGGAGTTGAGGATGCTGCAGCATCCACTGATAAATCAGAAAAATAAAACATTAGAATATTCACCCCCACAAAATGATTGCATTGGGCCTTTATTACTCCTGTGTGAGTGGACAGAAAGTCAACAGCAGCATCACCCCCACCCCCACCCCCTCAGCACCCCCCACCCCTGGATAACTTCCCGCAGCCATGGGTTTGTGCAATACATTATCACTGACTATTAGCTACGCTTGAATTGCCCTGCCCGAATTGTTCTTCTTAGAGCATTTTGAAATGATCTTTTAGGTATATGATCATGTGTTGTTGTTACTTGTACAGCTGAGTGAGAAGAAGAATTGGCTTTTTTTTTTTACTGGACTGTTGGTCAGTCTGAGGGGGGAGAGAGCAGTGGTGAGGCTGACTCTCACCCGACTCACCGTCGCTCCTCTCACCGTCCCTCCTCTCTCCCTCCCTCCACTGAGAAAAGAGGACACAGTCTTCCAGCTAATGGTGAAACAAGTCACACTGCATTATTTCTGCCTCATGCACCAATTCATGTTGTCACGCCTATGACCAGAGAAAGTGAAATATTCCGGTAGGCCATAGGTGCACTTGATTTGCTCTCTGGGACTGCCGGTTAGGCAGAGTTCTACCTTCAGACACATGAAATGGTTAAAAATTGGAAAACTTTGCCTTCCCGGCACTAGGGCTGCTGAATCAAGTGCACCTACTGCCAACAGCGTGAAACGAACACAAAAAATTGGAACGGAACGGAAGGCTTTCCTCTCAATCTTAAATAAGCATGCCCTATTAAAAAAAATCAGAACTAAGAACAGATATAGTCCCTGGTTCTCCTCAGACTTGACTGCCCTTGACCAGCACAAAAACATCCTGTGGCATACTGCATTAGCATCGAACAGCCCCGCGATATGCAACTTTTCAGGGAAGTCAGGAACCAATATACACAAGCAGTTAGGAAAGCAAAGGCTAGCTTTTTCAAACAGAAATGTGCATCCTGTAGCACTAACTCCAAAAAGTTTTGGGACACTGTAAAGTCTATGGAGAATAAGAGCACCTCCTCCCAACTGCCCACTGCACTGAGGCTAGGAAACACTGTCACCACCGATAAATCTACAATAATCGAGAATTTCAACAAGCATGTTGCTACGGCTGGCCATGCTTTCCACCTGGCTACCACTACCCCGGCCACAAGCTCCCTCCGCTGCAACTTGCCCATGCGTTAACAAACCTCTATACAACACTCCTTCCATAGCCTCCAACTGCTCTTAAACACTAGTAAAACTAAATGCATGCTCTTCAACCGAACTCTGCTTGCACCCACCCACCTGACTAGAATCACTACTCTCGGCGGGTCTGACCTAGAGTATGTGGACAACTACAAATACCTAGGTGTCTGGTTAGACTGTAAACTCTCCTTCCAGACTCACATTAAGCATCTCCAATCAAAAGTTAGATCTACAATTGGCTTCCTATTTCGCAACAAAGCCTCCTTCACTCATGCTGCCAAACATGCCCTCGTAAAACTGACTATCCTACCGATCCTTGACTTCGGCGATGTCATTTACAAAATAGCATCCAACACTCTACTCAGCAAATTGGATGTAGTCTATCACAGTGCCATCCGTTTTGTCACCAAAGCCCCATATACTACCCATCATTGTGTCCTGTACGCTCTTGTTGGCTGGCCCTCACTACGTATTCGTCGCCAAACCCACTGGCTCCAGGTCATCTATAAATCACTGCTAGGCAAATCCCTGTCTTATCTTAGCTCACTGGTCACCATAGCAACACCCACCCGTAGTCTGCGCTCCAGCAGGTATATCTCACTGGTCATCCCCAAAGCCAACACCTCCTTTGGCCGCCATTCCTTCCAGTTCTCTGCTGCCAATGACTGGAACGAACTGCAAAAATCTCTGAAGCTGGAGACTCTTATCTCCCTCACTAACTTTAAGCGTCAGTTGTCAGAGCAGCTTACCGATCACTGCACCTGTACACAGCCATTATGAAATTAGCCCACCCATCTACCTCATCCCATATTGTTATTTATTTTGCTAATTTGCACCCTAGTATCTCTATTTGCACATCATCTTTTGCACATCTATCATTCCAGTGTTAATACGAAATTTTAACTATTTTGCGCTATGGCCTTTTTATTGACTTACCTCCATAACTTACTACATTTGCACACACTGTATATAGATTTTCAGTTGTATTTTTGACTGTACGTTTTGTTTATTCCATATGTAACTCTGTGTTGTTGTTTTTATCACACTGCTTTGCTTTATCTTGGCCAGGTCGCAGTTGTAAATGAGAACTTGTTCTCAACTGGCTTACCTGGTTAAACCAAAGGTGAAATAAAATAAAAAATAAAAATTGTTGGGTTTTTTACAGAAATGTTTGGTGATCGACTAGGAACGTCTTGGAGTTCGACCAGTCGATCGTGATCGACCGGTTGGTGACCACTGATGTAGTCATTGTTGTGCTAGGAATATGGGACCAAATACATAACTTTTGACTACTTTAATACACTATAAGTGAATTTGTCAAAATAGAGGGGACTAGGTACATTAAGTCCTTTCATTTCTAAATTGCAAAACAGATATGTATGTAAATACCCTCAAATAAAAGGTGACATTCTGTACTGTCACCTCATATGAAACATTTGATCTCAAATCCAAAATGCTGGAGTATAGAGTGCTCAGTCCCCTCCTGTACTCTCTGTTCACCCATGACTGCATGGCCAGGCACGACTCCAACACCATCATTAAGTTTGCCGACGACACAACAGTGGTAGGCCTGATCACCGACAACGATGAGACAGCCTATAGGGAGGAGGTCAGAGATCTGGCCGTGTGGTGCCAGGACAACAACCTCTCCCTCAACGTGACCAAGACAAAGGAGATGATTGTGGACTACAGGAAAAAAAAGAGGACTGAGCACGCCCCCATTCTCATCGACGGGGCTGTAGTGGAACAGGTTGAGAGCTTCAAGTTCGTTGGTGTCCACATCACCAACGAACTATCATGGTCCAAACACACCAAGACAGTCGTGAAGAGGGCACGACAAAGCCTATTCCCCCTCAGGAGACTAAAAAGATTTGGCATGGGTCCTCAGATCCTCAAAAAATTCTACAGCTGCACCATCGAGAGCATCCTGACTGGTTGCATCACCGCCTGGTATGGCAACTGCTTGGCCTCTGACCGCAAGGCACTACAGAGGGTAGTGCGTACGGCCCAGTACATCACTGGGGCAAAGCTCCCTGCCATCCAGGACCTCTATACCAGGCGGTGTCAGAGGAAGGCCCTCAAAATTGTCAAAGACTCCAGCCACCCTAGTCATAGACTGTTCTCTCTGCTACCGCACGGCAAGCGGTACCGGAGTGCCAAGTCTAGGGTCCAAAAGACTTCTCAACAGCTTCTACCCCCAAGCCATAAGACTCCTGAACAGCTAATCATGGCTACCCGGACTATTTGCACTGCCCCCCACCCCATCCTTTTTACGCTGCTGCTACTCTGTTAAGTAAGTATTTATGCATAGTCACTTTAACTCTACCCACATGTACATATTACCTCAACTACCTCAACTAGCCGGTGCCCCCCGCACATTGACTCTGCAACGGTACCCCCCTGTATATATAGCCTCCCCTACTGTCACTTTATTTTACTTCTGCTCTTTTTTCTCAACACTTTTTTGTTGTTGTTTTATTCTTACTTTTTTTGTTTAAAATAAATGCACTGTTGGTTAAGGGCTGTAAGTAAGCATTTCACTGTAATGTCTGCACCTGTTGTATTCGGCGCATGTGACCAATAAAATTTGATTTGATTTGATTTGATTTAAAATGTTAGCTTCACTGTCCAAATACATACAGAGGGGGAGTGAATATCCATTGATTTTTGAAGAATAAAACTTAGAAATGCCTCATGAGCAACCCATCAGAAGCCAAAATATAAGCTTGTTTTACTCCAATGTTTGTTAACATTGTAAACACGGTTAACATGGTTAAAACAATTTTAAAAAACAATAATTTTGATATCCTGGATGGTCAGTCCTAGCATCCATAGCTCTGTCTATGAATTTGAGAGTGGTTACATATCTAAAGCCCCATCCCCCAGATTTTTACCAAAACAGGGGTGGGGTTACGGCTTTGTTATTGTTTCACCTATGAATTGAAAGGTCGCTGGTTCTAATCCCCGAGCCAACTAGGTGAAAAATCTGTCGATGTGCCCTTGAGCAAGGCACTTAACCCTAATTGCTCCTGTAAGTCGCTCTGGATAAGAGCGTCCGCTAAATAATGTAAATGTGATGTAAATGAATTGGTCCGTTAAAAGTAAATGCCCCATTACTTGTAGGTCTATTTGTTTTTGACCTCTAACTGAACCCAGCACACCCAGACTCACCTCTTTATTGACCACATAATGCTGGGTTTGAGTCCAATCCAGCTCTATCATACTATACACAGCACATAGATAAAGACAGCCGAAAGAGTTAAGCTGCCAGTGACATTGTTTGCACTGCCGCCGTTCAAACTCCACGAGCACAAAGACAGTAAAACAATTCACTGTACAATGCGTCAAGAGCAAAATCCGGATTAAGAGGGTGAGGAGGATTTTAGCTTTTTCTGACACTGGTACCAACTTCTTTCTTTCTATACTTATTTCAAGGCTTGTTTGACAAAGGACACATCAGTTAAGATAATGTCACACCTTGTCTGTTTTTCTCATGTCGATGAAAACTAAAGAATGGTAATGATGAATCACACAGTAAGCACTGAACTGAATGCCCAAGCATCGCCCCAAGGTTCCGGAAATTTCCTTGACATAATATTCCATCTCCTGGTACCTTCTGGTAACAGAACTGTAGGCTACATGTCTGTATTGAAACCTTTATACAGAGATCCCAATGATCACAGTGGATTAACATGGAAAGCAGCAATTAAATAAATATTTGATTTTCGTTTTTTTTTTTTTTACTAACAAAATGCATCTTCCATATTCTGTGGTTTTGGTGACCAGAACAGCACAACCAATAGCATATTAGTTACCAACAACTATAATATGATTTTATAATGCAAATTAAGGGTATTGTCAAATGATTTTTTTATAATGATTTATTTGCAGGAATCCCAAGACTTATCTGAGCAATTACCACCTATAAAAGACAGAAATGACTTGTTTCTTCACCAAGCTGGATCCACAGACAGGCTATCACAACTTTTTTGTTACATTTCCTTACATATGGCTTTTTGTATGTGAAATTGGCAGACATTACGAGCAATTACTAATTATTATTTTTTTACGAAACATTTACACTGGGCATGCCAAGTAAGTGCTCAACAAAAGTTTTTACTCACCTCGATGATATAACGTTCGTAATTCTCGGATGAAATCTACAAATCTTAAACCCTGGATTTTGTGAAATACACGGTTTACTAGTTCTCCACCAGCACCCAGATAAGTGAGGACATCTTGCGCGTGGAGCTTCTCAGCCAGCAACACCCACCTTCTTCATCTGGACTCAGTCAGAGCGGAAAGGCGTCATGTCAGCTGAACCTAGGGTATGGCAAACTGACGCTCATCTGTTGAGTGGAACAAACTACCACAGCTGCCTAACTTGCTGCTGAAAATTTTTTTTTTCACGTTTTTTTAATTGTATGTACTGTGTGTTTTTACTGTGTGTGTTTTTTTAAACTGGCAAATAAAATCAATCAATCAGTCCATAGGTGACTTAACATTCTACAAACAGGTCATACAGCAATTAGCTGCTAAGCACTAGCTCAGCACCAGCGTCAAAAACTCTAATTTAGTTTCATGTCAAGTCAAACAGCAGTTACCAAGACATCTATTACAGCCATCCTCCACTTTTGCACTGTTTTGAGAGAAAAGTCGCCTGTTCAGTTGCAGCTGCATCCATGTGCTCCAACCATACCTGGGGTGCTCTCAGCCAGCTGGGCAAATAGCCTGCCAGTCAGCTCTGAGCCATCTGCATGGTTCTGGAGACAAGCCGCTAATCCAGATAAACTGCATTTGCCTTTTGATCGGGATTGGAATGATTTTAGCAGCCTATATTTAAAATGGTTAGTGTTTCTGTAGGGGGTGGCAACTGCCGTACTCTGCCATACCCAATTGATGCCCATGTCAGAGCGCGCTGAAGGTGTCTCGTCACATTTCGACACTTTCTTGCGTCTTCTACCATACACAGCCTAGCCCATACAGTGGCTGAAACAATAATCCAATATTGTGTGAACGTGTTAGCGGCGGGTAGCTTAGCGGTTAAGAGCGTTGTACCAGTAAACGAAAGGTCGCTGATTTCTAATCCCAGAGCCGACTAGGTGAATGATCTGTCGATGTGCCCTTGAGCAAGGCACTTAACCCTAATTGCTCCTGTAAGTCACTCTGGATAAGAGCGTCTGCTAAATTACTTAAATGTATTGTAATATCTCCTGTCTGTCCTTTCAGCAGGATGGACCCGAGCTAGCAGGATATACAGTATTTCCCTTTATTCTTTGGAAACTACAAAATATGACTTGGTGCACTGGTTGATCTATTTGATCACAATATTATTTTGTTATTATCAAACAGAGACCAACATCTCCTGCCTTGGGAAAAAATTGTCAAATATCAGCACCATCCCTGTAAATTAACAATAGAACGTTATTATTGACACAGGGTGGAAACCAGATGAGATAATTTCCCATTTGTACTTTAACTATTTGCACATCATTACAACACTGTATATAGACATAATATGACATTTGAAATGTCTTTATTCTTTTGGAACTTCTGAGTGTAATGCTTACTGTTAATATTTATTGTTTATTTCACTTTTGTTTATTATCTATTTCACTTGCTTTGGCAATGTTAACATACGTTTCCCATGCCAATAAAGCCCTTAAATTGAAATGTAATTGAATTGATATTACATTTCAGTGTTTCCCAACAGCTTTCCACAGTCCCTTACCGAAAAAAATAGGCTTCTGGCAAACAGTTGTGGAAAATCTTTGGCCAATTTGCTGTAAATGTCCTGCAAGCTTATATTTTCACATGCAAATTTGTTTTGTGGCAAACTGTTGCAGCGAATTTGCAGCGACTGGCAAAAAATTCTGGGAAGCTTGTGGCAAACAGTCTACTCTTTGCAGCAAATTTGCTTTGTGTATTAACAACATTGAAATGTCTTATCTACGTAAACCAAATCACATATAACTTGCTTCTCACAGAGAAAACTAAACTAAGCATACTTAATGTACTAACTATACTAAACAACATGTATTCAATGTCTTAAGAGATACAAAAAAAAAAAAAATCAAATAAAACGTTCTTGTCTCACAATGAAAACATTATGCTGAGTGCTACAATATTAACCTTGAAATAATCAGCATGCGAATGAAGAAAAAAGCTAATACTGAATATTTCCCATGTAAATTGTTTATTGAATCTTTCTATGTAGCTACAACATTTACATGAGAAAAAATTTGAACACTATGGGGATGTTGACCTTAGGATATGTTTAAATGGGCAACTACATAATGTACATGAGCCAAGTGATAACTGAGCAATGAGCTTATGGAAGTTGAAAAGCTAATGAAAAAAAAATGAAATAATTAAAACAACCTAAACTAAACCAAACCCAGTTCAGAACTATTGTCTTTTTGAGTGAACTTTGGAGATGGTGGCCCTGTGGAAGTCCTTGGTCCAAAGCTTGTTGAATGCACTGAAACAATCAGACAACCAATCAGACAACACTAAACAAACACAACACTAATAAAAGGCTTAGTGAAAACACCTTCAAAATTAGACTCGGCAGCTAATGGCCGGGTTTGACTTTAGAACAAAGGGATCAGCTGTTAAAAAGTTGCCTTGGTGTTGTCATGCTTCTCACTCCTCAGAGGTCAGTGTGTGGGAGAAGTCAGACTCACTCCTCAGAGGTCAGTGTGTGGGAGAAGTCAGACTCACTCCTCAGAGGTCAGTGTGTGGGAGAAGTCAGACTCACTCCTCAGAGGTCAGGATGATAGTTTCCCACTAGTAATGACCAGCCAATCAAGATTATTTTTCCCAGTCGTATGAGGTAAAAACCACCTTGCCACTTGGTTATGAATGCAGGGTTAGGCCTAATAAATCGACCTTTTAAATGTGTGGCCATCTGTTCCTAGAGAGCCACAGTATGAACGTTTTTTCTCCGGCCTCAACACAATTGTTTCAAACTAATCGACTAATTATGATCTTCAATCTAGACCGGGGACGTCATGATCAAGAGACAGTTGTTTAGTAGTTCTAATTTATTTCTGATTTGGGTGGAAGAAAAGCAACATAAACATTTAGTTATGTCTAATATGCAAATTCATATTATTTTTCCAAAATTAATTATTGTTAACTTACAGTGCCTTGCAAAAGTATTCATCCCCCTTGGCGTTTTTCCTATTTTGTTGCATTACAACCTGTAATTTAAATGGATTTTTATTTGGATTTCATGTAATGGACATACACAAAATAGTCCAAATTGGTGAAGTGAAATTGAACAAGTGAAACTTTTTTTTCCCCTCTGAGTAACGGAAAAGTGGTGCGTGCATATGTATTCACCCCCTTTGCTATGAAGCCCCTAAATAAGATCTGGTGCAACCAATTACCTTCAGAAGTCACATAATTAGTTAAATAAAGTCCACCTGTGTGTCACATGATCTGTCACATGATCTCAGTATATATATATATGCACCTGTTCTGAAAGGCCCCAGAGTCTGCAACACCACTAAGCAAGTGGCACCACCAAGCAAGTGGCACCATGAAGACCAAGGATCTCTCCAAGCAGGTCAGGGACAAAGTTGTGGAGAAGTACAGATCAGGGTTGGGTTATAAAATAATATCTGAAACTTTGAACATCCCACGGAGCACCATTAAATCCATTATTAAAAAATTGAAAGAATATGGCACCACAACAAACCTGCCAAGAGAGGGCCGCCCACCAAAACTCACGGACCAGGCAAGGAGGGCATTAATCAAAGAGGCAACAAAGAGACCAAAGATAACCCTGAAGGAGCTGCAAAGCTCCACTGCGGAGATTGGAGTATCTGTCCATAGGACCACTTTAAGCCATACACTCCACAGAGCTGGGCTTTACGGAAGAGTGGCCAGAAAAAAACCATTGCTTAAAGAAAAAAGTAAGCAAACACGTTTGCTGTTCCCCAAAAGCCATGTGGGAGACTCCCCAACAATATGGAAGAAGGTACTCTGGTAAGATGAGACTAATATTGAGCTTTTTGGCCATCAAGGAAAACGCTATGTCTGGCGCAAACCCAACACCTCTCATCACCCCGGGAACACCATGATATGTAGGCTACCTTTCATGTGGACCCCAGGAAGAGTAGCTGCTGCTTTTGCAACAGCTTATGGGGATCCTAATAAAATACCAAATACCAAAAATACAAATTCACTATAATTGTAGGCCAACTCTGTATTTGTTTAATTTAGGTTAGACCAATTATGTATCAAATATATATTAAATCTGTTTTTTATATGTTTTTCTGCCATGCATAATATGCTTATTATTTTCTTTCAGGTTTTTTTTGGGGGGGGGGGCTTGGGCTCATATATATGCATAAGCTCTAAAAATGCATATAGGTGTTTTGAATTAATCATCCCATTTCGTTGTGTTTGGCTTTGAAACAACATCCCCAACGACCGTGTTTTACACTCAGTTTCAACCCTGCTGTTGATCTTCTCTCTTCAAATTGATCAATCACAGCGAGGTGAGTTTTTTAAAAGCACGATACTGTTTTGATAAGTGTTTTGATGTGATTTTTGATTGCATTCGCCTTCATGTCAGAGTGGTTAGAGGGACAACAGAGCCCTGAGTACCAGGAGCCATCAGGACCTCATGACTGTTAACGAGTTGGTTACCACCAACGTGTGTCCAGAACGCATAAGAGGAGATTACCGCATGACTCCCAGTGCGGCGGTAACATGGTCAGCGCTACATGGGGAATAGGGTGCCGTTTGGGGATTAGACGCAATGCCTCTTCCATCCACAGCTAATGATCTCTACCTGCTGTGGTCGATACCTATAATGAGCTGTTAACTGAGTGACATTTATCTGAAGGTCTCAGCCTCCCCTCACAGTGAGCCGCAGCCTGGGAAGGAAGACACAGCTATTACCATAATGTTGTTGACACCATAGATATAGAGCTGATAGATGTTATATGCCATTTGGAGGAAGCTATTTAATCAAAGCGGGAATAGTCATGCATTTTCTACGAACGGGTGGTCCCTGGAATCAATGTGGAATTGATGTTATTATGTTGTGAGTATGAGACTGTTCTGGTGGAATAGCATAATGCTGTCTACAGACACCTTCATATTCTCCAGGACACGGGGAGGCCTGAGATGATGACATGTTCTGAACTCAACGTCAACTCATCACCTTACTGCCTTTGCTGCTCAACTGGATGAGTTTAATGGACAGGCAGTTGGACTAGAATAAACAGACAGTTGGACTAGAATGGACAGGCAGTTGGACTAGAATGGACAGACAGTTGGACTAGAATGGACAGGCAGTTGGACTAGAATGGACAAGCAGTTGGACTAGAATGGACAAGCAGTTGGACTAGAATGGACAGGCAGTTGGACTATAATGGACAGACAGTTGGACTAGAATGGACAGACAGTTGGACTAGAATGGACAGGCAGTTGGACTAGAATGGACAGGCAGTTGGACTAGAATGGACAGACAGTTGGACTAGAATGGACAGGCAGTTGGACTATAATGGACAGGCAGTTGGACTATAATGGACAGGCAGTTGGACTAGAATGGACAGGCAGTTGGACTAGAATGGACAGACAGTTGGACTAGAATGGACAGGCAGTTGGACTAGAATGGACAGACAGTTGGACTAGAATGGACAGGCAGTTGGACTAGAATGGACAAGCAGTTGGACTAGAATGGACAAGCAGTTGGACTAGAATGGACAGGCAGTTGGACTATAATGGACAGACAGTTGGACTAGAATGGACAGACAGCTGGACTAGAATGGACAGGCAGTTGGACTAGAATGGACAGGCAGTTGGACTAGAATGGACAGACAGTTGGACTAGAATGGACAAGCAGTTGGACTAGAATGGACAAGCAGTTGGACTAGAATGGACAGGCAGTTGGACTATAATGGACAGACAGTTGGACTAGAATGGACAGACAGCTGGACTAGAATGGACAGGCAGTTGGACTAGAATGGACAGGCAGTTGGACTAGAATGGACAGACAGTTGGACTAGAATGGACAGGCAGTTGGACTATAATGGACAGGCAGTTGGACTAGAATGGACAGGCAGTTGGACTAGAATGGACAGGCAGTTGGACTAGAATGGACAGGCAGTTGGACTAGAATGGACAGGCAGTTGGACTAGAATGGACAGACAGTTGGACTATAATGGACAGACAGTTGGACTAGAATGGACAGACAGTTGGACTAGAATGGACAGACAGCTGGACTAGAATGGACAGGCAGTTGGACTAGAATGGACAGGCAGTTGGACTAGAATGGACAGACAGTTGGACTAGAATGGACAGGCAGTTGGACTATAATGGACAGGCAGTTGGACTAGAATGGACAGGCAGTTGGACTAGAATGGACAGGCAGTTGGACTAGAATGGACAGGCAGTTGGACTAGAATGGACAGGCAGTTGGACTAGAATGGACAGACAGTTGGACTATAATGGACAGACAGTTGGACTAGAATGGACAGACAGTTGGACTAGAATGGACAGACAGTTGGACTAGAATGGACAGACAGTTGGACTAGAATGGACAGACAGTTGGACTAGAATGGACAGGCAGTTGGACTATAATGGACAGACAGTTGGACTATAATGGACTGTGTGATGTCACGAGAGGCTGTGTCCTGGAGGGACGTTACATCCCCCTGAGGTGGCTGCAAACCCAGACAGCTATGGCTCCATCTGCTGGTATGGTCGGGAACTCCACCCCTCTATGGCCAATCTTCCCACGCAGCTGAAACAAATGAGGAGCTGATGAGCTGAAGGTTTGGAAAGGGAAGAGACACACTGAGGGAGGGTGTGGGGGGTGAAGAGACACAGTCTCCAACCTGGGCTCTCTGGAGGACAAGAGTGCTGCACGTCCACTTCCATGAGGAATATAAGGATTTGGAGATACTTACCTTTGGGAAATACTCACCTTTGGATATATGCACCGGTGGAAATACGTGTGGGACATTTGGAAGGACGTTTTTGCTGGGTTGGCCACTAGCTGCAACGTGGAATACAGTAAGACTGGGGAAAAGTTATTTGAGCGAGTGAGAGTTATGCTTTTGGATGTGGAAGAGACATCCCGAACTGTTAACCCTTAAAGAGCCACAAGAGAACAGAATTGTGTTATAATTTCGTTAGTTTCCCAAGACCTTTAATAAAATCCTTGTTTTGATTGAACCTGGGCTCCTTGCACTACTTGAGCAATCCCGCTGAAAGCTGTGTAGCCTCTCGTGACGTCACAGATGGTGGAGAATACAGGCACGCTCAAGCGTTAATAGTGCATGTCAGAGGAGGATACCGAAGGTTTGATCACCCAGTTTTCCAAGTTGGCCGTAGGCTCCCCGCCGACTGAAATGGAGGACATATTGAAAGCCCTTGTTGCTGGCCAGCAAGCCCAGATGCAAGCAAACGTGGCTCTCTTGGAGGAGCAAAAGAAAGCCAACCTTCTGAAGGCAGAGGAATTGCAGTTGCAGAGACAGAGGGTGGTCCAAAATACCCGCCCAATAAAGGCAAGTGACTTTATATCTAAGATGGGAGCTACCGATGACATTGAGGCATACCTGCATGCATTTGAGGCCACGGCCACTAGGGAAGCCTGGCCCAAGCAACAGTGGGTTGGTCTGTTAGCCCCCTTTCTAACCGGGGAATCGCTGAATGCTGTCCGGGACCTGGGCCCTGACCAGGTTACTGACTATGATGCCCTGAAGTCTGAGATCCTCAGCAGATATGGACTCACAAAGTTTGGTATGGCCCAGCGCTTTCACAGCTGGACCTTCCAACCAGACCAACCTCCTCGGGCGCAGATGCATGAACTTGTCCGAATCGCAAGGAAATGGCTGGATCCGCAGAGGAATACAGCAGCGGCGGTGGTGGAGGCCGTTGTGGTGGATCGTTACCTACGCGCCCTGCCTTATGAGGCAAAACGGTTCATCAGTCAACAGGCCTTGACCACGGCTGATCTGACCGTGGAAGCTGTGGAAAAGTACCAGGCCACAGCGGAGATGCTGAATGCTTCCCGAAAAGACCCCAGGAGGGCGGCCCCACCACAAATGGGAAGAACCCGTCCAAAGGACCCCCAAGGTCTCGAACCCAGCCACGCTCAGGACTTATCCCGGCTCCAGGGGGAGCCAGAAACCAGGCGGGTCCAAGAAGAGTACACCAGGAGGGGGAAACTCGACAGTGTTACCGGTGTGGGGAGATGGGACATATCTCCTGGCAGTGTGGGAAACCAGCCGATGAACCTATGCCCACTGCGGAGTCCTCCAGCTCAGCACCCACACACCGTTTTGCCTCGCTCTTGGGAGTCGTAGATGGCGGCCCAGATCGACCCCCCACCTGCCCGGTAACTGTGAATCACCATGATGTGGAGGCCTTACTGGATTCTGGTAGCCGGGCCACCCTGGTGCGTAAGGATTTGGTAGGCCCAACGTGTCTGACCCCGGGGAAAGTCCTCCCAGTTTCCTGTGTCCATGGGGACACCAGAGAATACCCCATTACTGAACTTACACTGACCAGCACACGGGGAACCATACACACGACGGCGGGGGTGGTTGATTCCCTCCCCGTCCCTGTCCTAATTGGTCGAGACTGCCCAGCCTTTTACCCACTCTGGAGAGAGTCTCAGGAGAGGATAACCCGAGTACCTCGGAAACGGAGAGGCAAGACTCATCCTGGGAAGGCTCCGGTGCAATCCTCCGAGTTACTCACTCCCGCCCGGGCTCTGATAGGGATGGCAGGTGCCCAGACCGACACAGAGACGGAGCTACAGAATCTGGACAAAGAACTGTCTGGTCTGAAGGGGACCGCTGAGAGGTATCGTTTGTTAAAGCAACAGTTAGACATGAAGACAGAAGAGTTAGATATCCTCCAGGCTAAACTCCAACAGAGCTCCTTCCCTAAGCAACAGGAGGAGCTGGAGAGGCTGCGCAGGACCATCGAGGAGTGTGAGGAGACCCTGCGCAGTAGTAAGGAGGTCCAGAAGAAGGCAGAGGAGAAGTACAAGGTGTTGGAGAACAAGATGAAGAATGCGGAGGCAGAGAGAGAGAGGGAACTGAAAGCTGCTCAACAGAAGCTAAACTCTGCTAAAACCAAGGCTGATGCGTTCAGTAAGAAACTCAAGGAGAGACAACAGGAGGCTGAGTCCCTGGTCCTAGAGGTGGAGGAGTTGAAGAGAGAGCAGGCTGGCAAGCACCACGGCAATGCGGACGCCCTCTCCTGGCGTGATGCCTTCTTCGCTGCCTTTACCCCGACGAGGACGTCGGTCCCGAGGAGGGGGATGTGTGATGTCACGAGAGGCTGTGTCCTGGAGGGACGTTACATCCCCCTGAGGTGGCTGCAAACCCAGACAGCTATGGCTCCATCTGCTGGTATGGTCGGGAACTCCACCCCTCTATGGCCAATCTTCCCACGCAGCTGAAACAAATGAGGAGCTGATGAGCTGAAGGTTTGGAAAGGGAAGAGACACACTGAGGGAGGGTGTGGGGGGTGAAGAGACACAGTCTCCAACCTGGGCTCTCTGGAGGACAAGAGTGCTGCACGTCCACTTCCATGAGGAATATAAGGATTTGGAGATACTTACCTTTGGGAAATACTCACCTTTGGATATATGCACCGGTGGAAATACGTGTGGGACATTTGGAAGGACGTTTTGCTGGGTTGGCCACTAGCTGCAACGTGGAATACAGTAAGACTGGGGAAAAGTTATTTGAGCGAGTGAGAGTTATGCTTTTGGATGTGGAAGAGACATCCCGGAACTGTTAACCCTTAAAGAGCCACAAGAGAACAGAATTGTGTTATAATTTCGTTAGTTTCCCAAGACCTTTAATAAAATCCTTGTTTTGATTGAACCTGGGCTCCTTGCACTACTTGAGCAATCCCGCTGAAAGCTGTGTAGCCTCTCGTGACGTCACAACAGACAGTTGGACTAGAATGGACAGACAGTTGGACTAGAATGGACAGGCAGTTGGACTAGAATGGACAGGCAGTTGGACTAGAATGGACAGACAGTTGGACTATAATGGACAGGCAGTTGGACTAGAATGGACAGGCAGTTGGACTAGAATGGACAGGCAGTTGGACTAGAATGGACAGGCAGTTGGACTAGAATGGACAGACAGTTGGACTAGAATGGACAGGCAGTTGGACTAGAATGGACAGGCAGTTGGACTATAATGGACAGGCAGTTGGACTAGAATGGACAGGCAGTTGGACTAGAATGGACAGGCAGTTGGACTAGAATGGACAGGCAGTTGGACTAGAATGGACAGGCAGTTGGACTAGAATGGACAGACAGTTGGACTAGAATGGACAGACAGTTGGACTAGAATGGACAGACAGTTGGACTAGAATGGACAGACAGTTGGACTAGAATGGACAGGCAGTTGGACTAGAATGGACAGACAGATAGTTGGACTAGAATGGACAGACAGACAGTTGGACTAGAATGGACAGACAGTTGGACTAGAATGGACAGGCAGTTGGACTAGAATGGACAGGCAGTTGGACTAGAATGGACAGGCAGTTGGACTAGAATGGACATGCAGTTGGACTAGAATGGACAGACAGTTGGACTAGAATGGACAGGCAGTTGGACTAGAATGGACAGACAGTTGGACTAGAATGGACAGACAGATAGTTGGACTAGAATGGACAGACAGACAGTTGGACTAGAATGGACAGACAGTTGGACTAGAATGGACAGACAGTTGGACTAGAATGGACAGACAGTTGGACTAGAATGGACAGACAGATAGTTGGACTATAATGCACTTTTTCTATTCTACTTCCACTCATGTTGGAAGAACAATACTTTATTTATCCCACTAGGGACAATTATGTAGGCAGGAGTGCAAATACATAAAATCAACTTACAAGAACAGACAACATAATCACAACTAATCATGAAACCCAGCAGTCAGAAGACATGAACCCAGCAGCCAGACGACATGAACCCAGCAGCCAGAGAACATGAACCCAGCAGCCAGACGACATGAACCCAGCAGCCAGACGACATGAACCCAGCAGCCAGACGACATGAACCCAGCAGCCAGACGACATGAACCCAGCAGCCAGACGACATGAACCCAGCAGCCAGAGAACATGAACCCAGCAGCCAGACGACATGAACCCAGCAGCCAGACGACATGAACCCAGCAGCCAGAGAACATGAACCCAGCAGCCAGACGACATGAACCCAGCAGCCAGACGACATGAACCCAGCAGCCAGAGAACATGAACCCAGCAGCCAGACGACATGAACCCAGCAGCCAGACGACATGAACCCAGCAGCCAGAGAACATGAACCCAGCAGCCAGACGACATGAACCCAGCAGCCAGACGACATGAACCCAGCAGCCAGACGACATGAACCCAGCAGCCAGACGACATGAACCCAGCAGCCAGAGAACATGAACCCAGCAGCCAGACGACATGAACCCAGCAGCCAGACGACATGAACCCAGCAGCCAGACGACATGAACCCAGCAGCCAGAAGACATGAACCCAGCAGCCAGACGACATGAACCCAGCAGCCAGACGACATGAACCCAGCAGCCAGACGACATGAACCCAGCAGCCAGAAGACTTGAAACCCAGCAGCCAGACGACATGAACCCAGCAGCCAGAGAACATGAAACCCAGTAGCCATGTTGATTTCTTCTTCTAGTTTCAGTTTGTTGTTCAAATAATATTACAATATTTGCAGTTGGAGCTGCCAACTTATTTTGCTGTCTGGATGGTAATGCCAGCCAGTGCCAGTTCACTCCTGTTCAGTACTGAGAAGTGCCCAAACTGCCCATACCAGGAGACCATGTCTGCGTCCCAAATGGCCTCCTATTTGAAAAAAAAAGGTGGTCTCCGATAGAGGTGCCGGTTTAGATGTGAAACTGTCCCAGCGCCCCGGTTAGACAACATAAATGACCACTAGGAGACAGGGATGCAATTCACACTATCACCACACATCAAAAAGACACTCACACAGCAAACAGGGAGTGGAGACTAGGAGTAGTGATAGTGGTAGTGGTTTTATGAAAGAAGGAAACATAGAGAATATGTATTACACACGGTACGATAAGTAATGGCAGTAAATTAATAATAAACATTGTGATATGTTAAATTTGCTGCTAGCAGCGGTGGGCTAATACATACATTCCTTGGCGTACACATCACCGACAAACAGAAATGGTCCACACACGCAGACAGTGGGGTGAAGAAGGCGCAACGGAGCCTCTTCAACCTCAGGAGGCTGAAGAAATTCGGCTTAGTAACTAAAACCCTCACAAACGTTTACAGATGCACAATTGAGAGCATCCTGTCGGGCTGCATCACCGCCTGGTACGTCAACTGCACCGCCCACAACCGCAGGGCTCTCCAGAGGATGGTGCGGTCTGCCGAACGCATTACCGGGGGCAAACTACCCGCCCTCCAAGACACATACAGCACCCGGAGGGCGGGTAGTTTGCCCCCGGTAATGCGTTCGGCAGACCGCACCACCCTCTGGAGAGCCCTGCGGTTGTGGGCGGTGCAGTTGACATACCAGGCGGTGATGCAGCCCGACAGGATGCTCTCAATTGTGCATGTCACAGGAAGACCAAAAAGATCATCAAGGACATCAACCACCCAAGCCACTGCCTGTTCACTCCGCTATCATCCAGAAGGCGAGGTCAGTACAGGTGCATCAACGCTGGGACCGAGAGAATGAAAAACAGCTTCTATCTCAAGGCCATCAGACTGTTAAATAGCCATCACTAGCACATTAGAGGCTGCTGCTGCCTATTGAAATCACTGGCCACTTTAAGAAATGGAACACTAGTCACTTTAATAATGTTTACATATCTTGCACTACTCATCTCATATGTGTGTATATACTGCATTCTATTCTATAATATTCTACTGTATCTTAGTCCATGCCGCTCTGTCATTGCTTGTCCATATATGTATATTTTCTTAATTCCCATTCCTTACTAGTTTTGTGTGTATTGGGTATATGTTGTGAAATTGTTAGATATTACTTGTTAGATATTACTGCACTGTCGGAGCTAGAAGCACAAGCATTTCGCTACACCCGCATTAACATCTGCTAAACACGTGTATGTGACAAACACAATTTGATTTGATTTGATTTGACAGTAGCTGAGGAATAAGTGGGAGCTAGCACGCTAGGCTAAGCTACTAGGCCAAGGCGAGTAGGCCTCAGGCTGCTAACATAGCAAGCAGTAAACACCAGTTAGCAGCTAGCAAGGCTAACAAGCGGGGTGACATGGGAGACCCTGGGAAGATTGATATGATATGACGCATGATATCTGAATAGTGTGCAGAAGTGCAGATAATCAAATCCAATGTTATTTGTCACATGCGCCGAATACAACAGGTGTAGTAGACCTTACCGTGAAATGCTTACTGACAAGCCCTTAACCAACAACGCAGTTCAAGAAATAGAGTTAAGAAAATATTTACCTGTTGGCCAGTCTGTTCCACTAGATTAGAAGGCCAACGGTGCCTCCTGCTGGCCAGTCTGTTCCACTAGATTAGAAGGCCAATGGTGCCTCCTGCTGGCCAGTCTGTTCCACTAGATTAGAAGGCCAACGGTGCCTCCTGCTGGTCAGTGTGTTCCACTAGATTAGAAGGCCAACGGTGCCTCCTGCTGGCCAGTCTGTTCCACTAGATTAGAAGGCCAACGGTGCCTCCTGCTGGTCAGTGTGTTCCACTAGATTAGAAGGCCAACGGTGCCTCCTGCTGGTCAGTGTGTTCCACTAGATTAGAAGGCCAACGGTGCCTCCTGTTGGTCAGTCTGTTCCACTAGATTAGAAGGCCAACGGTGCCTCCTGCTGGTCAGTGTGTTCCACTAGATTAGAAGGCCAACGGTGCCTCCTGCTGGCCAGTCTGTTCCACTAGATTAGAAGGCCAACGGTGCCTCCTGCTGGCCAGTCTGTTCCACTAGATTAGAAGGCCAACGGTGCCTCCTGTTGGTCAGTCTGTTCCACTAGATTAGAAGGCCAACGGTGCCTCCTGCTGGCCAGTCTGTTCCACTAGATTAGAAGGCCAACGGTGCCTCCTGCTGGCCAGTCTGTTCCACTAGATTAGAAGGCCAACGGTGCCTCCTGCTGGTCAGTCTGTTCCACTAGATTAGAAGGCCAACGGTGCCTCCTGCTGGTCAGTGTGTTCCACTAGATTAGAAGGCCAACGGTGCCTCCTGTTGGTCAGTCTGTTCCACTAGATTAGAAGGCCAACGGTGCCTCCTGTTGGTCAGTCTGTTCCACTAGATTAGAAGGCCAACGGTGCGTCCTGCTGGTCAGTCTGTTCCACTAGATTAGAAGGCCAACGGTGCCTCCTGCTGGCCAGTCTGTTCCACTAGATTAGAAGGCCAACGGTGCGTCCTGCTGGTCAGTCTGTTCCACTAGATTAGAAGGCCAACGGTGCCTCCTGCTGGTCAGTGTGTTCCACTAGATTAGAAGGCCAACGGTGCCTCCTGCTGGTCAGTGTGTTCCACTAGATTAGAAGGCCAACGGTGCCTCCTGCTGGTCAGTGTGTTCCACTAGATTAGAAGGCCAACGGTGCCTCCTGCTGGCCAGTCTGTTCCAAAGCAACCAGATAGATTGTCCCAAATTGCACCCTATCCCCTATATAGTCCACCATGGGCCCTGTGTAAAAGTGGGGCACTATTTGGGAATAGGATGCCATTTTGGATTTAACCAGTTTGTGTCAGAGGCTGACCTCATCACCCTCTGTTTCGTTTTCACACTCTCACAGTAACCCCCCACCCCTATTCATCCTCTCTCTCCATCTCTCCGCATGTGAGGTGTAGTAGTTATGTAATGTAGTCTCCCCCTATAGGCACATTAAACTAAATGCACTGACCCCCTTGTCTTTCCTCCTCCTCCTCCTCCTCCTCCTCCTCCTCCTCCTCCTCCTCCTCCTCCTCCTCCTCTTCCTCCTCCTCTTCCTCCTCCTCCTCCTCCCTCCTCCTCCTCCTCCTCCTCCTCCGCCTCCTCCCTCCTCCTCCTCCTCCTCCTCCTCCTCCTCCTCCTCCTCCTCCTCCTCCTCCTCCTCCTCTTCCTCCTCTTCCTCCATCTTGACTGTCGAGCTACCTAGACCTTAGCCAACAACCCTCTCTCACTGAGACTAGAGTAAAGAACACTGACTAGATCGGATGCAACTTTCTTTATAGAAGCACATATCAAATCAATATTCAGGATGAGATGAGATGCAGGCTACAGTAGGAAGTTGCAGTGATGCCAGAAATAACTGGAGATGAAAGTTGATGACTGAAATGAATTTAAATTGATTTCAATATGTTAAAAGAAATCCATCTACTGTACAGTAGCCTTGAAATCCCCTGGAGGCTTCACCCCAACAATTATCCCTAAAAACAGATAGGGGTAAAGTGTAGATAGGGGTAAAGTGACTATGCATAGATAATAAACAACGAGTAGCAACAGTGTAAAAACAAAGGGGGTGTTAATGTAAATAGTCCCGGTGGCCATTTGATTAATTGTTCAGCAGTCTTATGGCTTGGGGGTAGAAGCTGATAAGGAGCTTTTTGGACCTAGATTTGGCACTCCGGTAACACTTGCCGTGTGGTAGCAGAGAGAACAATCTATGACTAGGGTGACTGGAGTCTTTGACAATTTTTTGGGCCTTCCTCTGACACCGCCTGGTATAGAGGTCCTGGATGGCAGGGAGCTTGGCCCCAGTGATGTACTGGGCCGTACGCACTACCCTCTGTAGTGCCTTGCGGTCGGAGGCCGAGCAGTTGCCATACCAGGCGGTAATGCAACCAGTCAGGATGTTTTACAGCTAATTTCATATAATTCTACACATATTGCCATAGCTTATGACCTGTTCTTATGCCCTCAGGGGGCTGGTACCAGTGAATGGTGCCCTATTCCCTATATATATATAGGGCACTCTTTTTGACCAGGGCCCTTAAAGGGAATAGGGTACCATATGAGACACAGCTCTGTACTGGATGGGTTCATCTCAATAATAGGAAGTGACAAAGGTCTGGGATAGATTCATCACACACACACACACACACACACACAGACACAGACACAGACACACACACACACACACACACACACACACACCCACACACACACACACACACACACACACACAGACACAGACTGTTACATCGACCTCAGCCAGCCGTGGATCACGCCGCTTTCTGCCTTAGCGTGACACTTCACTACAAATTGAGGGAGGAGAAGATTGCTTGTTGTGGTCGGATCGGCTGCCAACTCACATCCTCCTGATGAGGACTGGATGTCACAAACAAGTCCTCTCAGAGCAGTTTCACAGCACCCTCCCGCAAGGACGTTTGGAGTCATGTTTTGGCAAAGAGAAACATTTGCAGTTTTATTGCTAATCTCATGCTATTTTACACAAATCAATCCTCTTGATGAGGACTGGATGTTAAACATATCACTGGGCCACTGGGTTAGCGTCTAGTGTGTGGTCCTCTGCGCTTGTAACGCCAAGGTAGTGGGTTCGATCCCCGGGACCACCCATACACAAAAAAATGTATGCACGCATGACTGTAAGTCGCTTTGGATAAAAGCGTCTGCTAAATGGCTTTATTATTATTATTATTATAGTGTTCTCAGACACGCATACAGGTTCAGTGCCGTAATGACTGTGTGGGGTCTGTCTAAAGAAGGCCTATAAAGTGGTAATGGTGGGTCTAACTAAGGCAACGGTCTGTGGAGGGGCTGGGAGAGTGTAATAAGTCTGTGGTCGGTGCTGTGATGCTGAGTGGTGAGTAGGTCTTTGTCTGTCTCCAGAGCACTGCATTAGTCTTCATTAGGGACACTCCACTGACTCTTTCCATTTCAGGAGGCACATCTACAACGCCCCCCTCCCCCTCCCCCGTCTCTCTCTATTTATTATCTCTCTCTCTCTGTGTCAATTTTACACTCACAAGAATAAATGAAAATAAAAAAACATAAATATGGGTTGTATTTACAATGGTGTTTGTTCTTCACAACAGGTCACAAATCTTGCTGCTGTGATTCCACACTGTGGTAATAGATATGGGAGTTTATCAAGATTAGATTTATTTTCAAATTCTTTGTTGGTCTGTGTGATCTGTGGGAAATACACTGCTCAAAAAAATAAAGGGAACACTAAAATAACACATCCTAGATCTGAATGAATGAAATCTTATTAAATACTTTTTTCTTTACATAGTTGAATGTGCTGACAACAAAATCACACAAAAATTATCAATGGAAATCAAATTTATCAACCCATGGAGGTCTGGATTTGGAGTCACCCTCAAAATTAAAGTGGAAAACCACACTACAGGCTGATCCAACTTTGATGTAATGTCCTTAAAACAAGTCAAAATGAGGCTCAGTAGTGGGTGTGGCCTCCACGTGCCTGTATGACCTCCCTACAACGCCTGGGCATTCTCCTGATGAGGTGGCGGATGGTCTCCTGAGGGATCTCCTCCCAGACCTGGACTAAAGCATCCTCCAACTCCTGGACAGTCTGTGGTGCAACGTGGCGTTGGTGGATGGAGCGAGACATGATGTCCCAGATGTGCTCAATTGGATTCAGGTCTGGGGAACGGGCGGGCCAGTCCATAGCATCAATGCCTTCCTCTTGCAGGAACTGCTGACACACTCCAGCCACATGAGGTCTAGCATTGTCTTGCATTAGGAGGAACCCAGGGCCAACCGCACCAGCATATGGTCTCACAAGGGGTCTGAGGATCTCATCTCGGTACCTAATGGCAGTCAGGCTACCTCTGGCGAGCACATGGAGGGCTGTGCGGCCCCCCAAAGAAATGCCACCCCACACCATGACTGACCCACCGCCAAACCGGTCATGCTGGAGGATGTTGCAGGCAGCAGAACGTTCTCCACGGCGTCTCCAGACTCTGTCACGTCTGTCACGTGCTCAGTGTGAACCTGCTTTCATCTGTGAAGAGCACAGGGCGCCAGTGGCGAATTTGCCAATCTTGGTGTTCTCTGGCAAATGCCAAACGTCCTGCACGGTGTTGGGCTGTAAGCACAACCCCCACCTGTGGACGTCGGGCCCTCATACCACCCTCATGGAGTCTGTTTCTGACCGTTTGAGCAGACACATGCACATTTGTGGCCTGCTGTAGGTCATTTTGCAGGGCTCTGGCTGTGCTCCTCCTGCTCCTCCTTGCACAAAGGCGGAGGTAGCAGTCCTGCTGCTGGGTTGTTGCCCTCCTACGGCCTCCTCCACGTCTCCTGATGTACTGGCCTGTCTCCTGGTAGCGCCTCCATGCTCTGGACACTACGCTGACAGACACAGCAAACCTTCTTGCCACAGCTCGCATTGATGTGCCATCCTGGATGAGCTGCACTACCTGAGCCACTTGTGTGGGTTGTAGACTCCGTCTCATGCTACCACTAGAGTGAAAGCACCGCCAGCATTCAAAAGTGACCAAAACATCAGCCAGGAAGCATAGGAACTGAGAAGTGGTCTGTGGTCACCATCTGCAAAACCAGTCCTTTATTGGGGGTGTCTTGCTAATTGCCTATAATTTCCACCTGTTGTCTATTCCATTTGCACAACAGCATGTGAAATGTATTGTCAATCAGTGTTGCTTCCTAAGTGGACAGTTTGATTTCACAGAAGTGTGATTGACTTGGAGATACATTGTGTTGTTTAAGTGTTCCCTTTATTTTTTTGAGCAGTGTATATACGTCTCTATAGATGTAGGATCTTAACTTGAGCCAGTTTGCTACAGTAGGAAAATAAACCTGCACAAACAGGAAATGTGAATTATTATGAGAATTATAATTATAAAAGGAGAGAGGAATAACATCTCTCCTCTGCTCTCGTCCTTCTAGACCTATCCGCTGCCTTTGATACTGTGAACCATCAGATCCTCCTCTCCACCCTCTCCGAGTTGGGCATCTCCGGCGTGGCTCACTCTTGGATTGCGTCCTACCTGACAGGTCGCTCCTACCAGGTGGCGGCGTGGCGAGAATCTGTTTCCGCACCACGTGCTCTCACCACTGGTGTCCCCCAGGGCTCAGTTCTAGGCCCTCTCCTATTCTCTCTATACACCAAGTCACTTGGCTCTGTCATATCCTCACATGGTCTCTCCTATCATTGCTACGCAGACGACACACAATTAATCTTCTCCTTTCCCCCTTCTGATAACCAAGTGGCGAATCACATCTCTGCATGTCTGGCAGACATATCAGTGTGGATGTCGGATCACCACCTCAAGCTGAACCTCGGCAAGACGGCGCTGCTCTTCCTCCCGGGGAAGGACTGCCCGCTCCGTGATCTTGCTATCATGGTTGACAACTCTGTTGTGTCCTCCTCCCAGAGTGCAAAGAATCTTGGCGTGACCCTGGACAACACCCTGTCGTTCTCCGCTAACATCAAAGCGGTGACCCGATCCTGTAGGTTCATGCTTTACAACATTCGCAGAGTACGACCCTACCTTACACAGGAAGTGGCACAGGTCCTAATCCAGGCACTTGTCATCTCCCGTCTGGATTACTGCAACTCGCTGTTGGCTGGGCTCCCTGCCTGTGCCATTAAACCCCTACAACTCATCCAGAACGCTGCAGCCCGTCTGGTGTTCAACCTTCCCAAGTTCTCTCACGTCACCCCGCTCCTCCGCACACTCCACTTGCTTCCAGTTGAAGCTCGCATCTGCTACAAAACCATGGTGCTTGCCTACGGAGCTGTGAGGGGAATGGCACCTCCTTACCTTCAGGCTCTGATCAGTCCCTACACCCAAACGAGGGCATTGCGTTCTTCCACCTCTGGCCTGCTGGTCCCCCTACCTCTGCGGAAGCACAGTTCCCGCTCAGCCCAGTCAAAACTGTTCGCTGCTCTGGCACCCCAAAGGTGGAACAAGCTCCATCACGACGCCAGGACAGCGGAGTCACTGACCACCTTCCGGAGACACTTGAAACCCTACCTCTTTAAGGAATACCTGGGATAGTATAAAAGTAATCCTTCTATCCCCCCCACCCCACAAAAATAAATAAATAATAATAATAATAATAATAATAGAGGCAATAATTAGGGCAAATGAAGTCTGACATTTTAAAGTGGAAATTACAAACTTTAGAAGCCTTTTTAAACCTCAATTACACTACAAGTTTGCATTTCCAGCCGTGCAGGAAAAAAATTCTCAGCAGCAAAAGACTGATCAAATGAAGATCCTACATCTGTAATATGGTCATACATTTGGCAGGAGGTTAGGAAGTGCAGCAGTGTGCACATAGCCTGTCTTCTCTCAAGAGCCAGGTCTGCCTATGGCAGCCTCTCTCAATAGCAAGGCTATGGTCACTGAGACTGTACATGGTCAAAGTTTTTCTTAATTTAGGGTCAGTCACAGTGGACAGGTATTCTGCCACTGTGTACTCTCTGTTTAGGTCCAGATAGCATTCCAGTTTGCTACATTACATTTTTTAAATTTTCAAGTAATTATCTTTTTGTTTTCTCATAATTTGGTTGGATCTAATTGTGTTGTTGTCCTGGGGCTCTGTGGGGTCTGTTAGTGAACAGAGCCCCAGAACCAGCTTGCTTAGGGGGCTCTTCTCCAGGTTCATCTCTCTGTAGGTGATGGCTTTGTTATGGAAGGCTTGGGACTCTCTCTCTCCCTCTGTCTCTCCCTCTCTCTCTCTCTCTCTCTCTCTCTCTCTCTCTCTCTCTCTCTCTCTCTCTCTCTCTCTCTCTCTCTCTCTCTCTCTCTCTCTCTCTCTCTGTCTCTCTCTCTCTCTCTCTCTCTCTCTCTCTCCCTCTCTCTCCCTCTCTGTCTCTCTCTCTCTCTCCCTCTCTCCCTCTCTCTCTCTCCCCCTCTGTCTCTCTCTCTCTCTCTCTCTCTCTCTCTCCCTCTCTCTCTCTCTCCCTCTGTCTCTCCCTCTCTCCCTCTCTCTCCCTCTCTGTCCCTCTCTCTCTCTCTCTCTGGTCTCCTTTGTCTTACTATAGTATCATTGCTCAGTATAATGCTAGCCCAATGGAGGGAGTTTCACCCACAGAATGAAATAGAACACTTATTACACTGTATCTCGATGGCTACACATCACCAAACTATTATGAAACAGTAATAACTGGTTCTACACCCATCTATGGCATTAGAGTTGAAAGACTGTTGTGATGGAAATTTTAATGTTGGTGCTTTTCTATTCTATACATTTCTATGTTCTATTCATGTGGTTCTAATAACCAATTTCTGCAATTTGGCAGTACGCCCAGACCTTGTTTTGAGAACAAAAGAAGCTGGGCTCCCGAGTGGCGCAGCGGTCAAAGGCACTGCAGCTCAGTGGTGGAGGCATCATTACAGACCCTGGTTCGATTCCAGGCTGTATCACAATCCGGCCGTGATTGGGAGTCCCATAGGGCGGCGCATAATTGGCCCAGCGTCGTCCGGGTTTGGCCAGAGTAGGCCGTCATTGAAAATAAGAATTTGTTCTTAACTGACTTGCCTTAGTTAAATAAAGGTTTAAAAAAAATATGTCTCAGCTTAGAGAGAAGCCTCGTGAGGTATTGATTGGACTGTCACATGTTATGAACCATTATTGGTTGGTCACATGAATGAAACAAAATGATAATGATGAATTAATTCTGCTAAATCATGCAAATATAACTTGTCTGTGTATAGCCGTATATAAGTCAACTGCTGGGACTGCCCCGGCAGAGCTCCTGATTGACATATGTATTATGGTGCATTGAGTTGGTTGGGACCTCTCCAGCGCGCTGACAATAAACAATGATTAATTTAAGATTTACTTTGCGTGTAAGAATTTCCACGCCACTGTAGTACTACACAATTAAACTTATTGTGGCGAATATATTATAATTATATTATAATAAATATGTTTTGATGGACTTCCAGTGTTGTATATGATGCTCAGAGCCTCCTCCATCTCCAGCAGTTCATCCCAGTTCAGTCGATTTTCCACATTACTATTTGAGAGGCAAATCCGTTTTTCTCATTTACAGACTCCGCCTGTGTGGTTGGCTAACTCATCACCACTGCTTAATGAATATCAGCAGATTTCCAGCTACCTCATCATCACTGCTAAGTGAATATCAGCAGATTTCCAGCTACCTCATCATCACTGCTAAGTGAATATCAGCAGATTTCCAGCTACCTCATCATCACTGCTAAGTGAATATCAGCAGAATTCCAGCTACCTCATCATCAAGTCAAATCAAATTGTATTTGTCACATGTGCCGAACACAACAGGTGTAGACCTTACAGTGAAATGCTTACTTACAAGCCCTTAACCAAAAATGTAGTTTTAAGAAAAAAAGTGTTAAGTAAAACATTACAATTAATTAAAGAGCAGCAGTAAAATAACAATAGTGAGGCTATATACAGGGGGTACCGGTACAGAGTCAATGGGCTGGGGGCTATATACAGGGGGTACCGGTACAGAGTCAACCGGTACAGAGTCAATGCACCGGTTAGTCGAGGTAATTGAGGTAATATGTACATGTGGGTAGAGTTAAAGTGACTATGCATAAATAATAAACAGAGTAGCAGCAGCGTAAAAGAGGGGTGGAGGGGGGCAATACAAATAGTCTGGGTAGCCATGAATAGCTGTTCAGGAGTCTTATGGCTTGGGGGTAGAAGCTGTTAAGAAGCCTGTTGGACCTAGACTTGACGCTCCGGTACCGCTTGCCGTGCGGTAGCAGAGAGAACAGTCTATGACTAGGGTGGCTGGAGTCTTTAGCAATATTTAGGGCCTTCCTCTGACACCGCCTGGTATAGAGGTCCTGGATGGCAGGAAGCTTGGCCCCAGTGACGTACTGGGCAGAAGGCACGACCCTCATCACTGCTTAGTGAATATTGGCAGATTTCAGCAGGAATCAACACACACTCTGTACATACGTCTTCAATAGCACATGACCTTCAGCGCTTTTTTCAGACATAACTCAGGCTAAGCTCAGAGTGCGTGTGTGTTTGAATCATCGCTGGCACATCCTCATCCTCAGACAGACAGGAGCCAGGAAGGAAGTTGGGGTTCTGTATAACAGTCAGTAGAGTATGGTACTGTATGGCTCAGTCAGTAGAGTATGGTACTGTATGGCTCAGTCAGTAGAGTATGGTACTGTATGGCTCAGTCAGTAGAGTATGGTACTGTATGGCTCAGTCAGTAGAGTATGGTACTGTATGGCTCAGTCAGTAGAGTATGGTACTGTATGGCTCAGTCAGTAGAGTATGGTACTGTATGGCTCAGTCAGTAGAGTATGGTACTGTATGGCTCAGTCAGTAGAGTATGGTACTGTATGGCTCAGTCAGTAGAGTATGGTGCGTGCAATGCTAGGATTTTGGGTTTGATTTCCGGGACCATCCACATGAAAAATGCATGCACACATGACTGTAAGTCACTTGGGATAAAAAGTATCCGCTAAATGGGAGATATTACAGTAGGTTATTATGTTATCTGTGTAGTTCCCTGTGCTGTCCATCATGCGGCAGTGTTCTGTTGCTATGGTGGGATCTTTTCCTTGGAATTAGATGTGTTCTGCCATGTTCTGTTGCCATGGAGGGAGCTGCTATGCTCTCTGTCACAGGCACATGAACAGATGGGGGTCTACCTGTGCCAGAGCTCACTTGCGCCCGGTTGCGCCTTTTTTCCCAGTCTGCCCTGTACGGAATTGCACGCGCCCGGTCACATTTATCCCCAGTAGCCTTAGAACCACTAATACTGAAGCAGGCTAGTTATGGGCACAGAGACACACTATAGAGACATACCATAGAGACATACCATAGAGACACACTATAGAGACATACCATAGAGACATACCATAGAGACACACTATAGAGACATACCATAGAGACATACCATAGAGACACACTATAAAGACATACCATAGAGATATACCATAGAGACACACTATAGAGACAAACCATCGAGACATACTATAGAGACATACCATAGAGATACTATAGAGACATATTATAGAGACAAACTTGGACATTCAGGTAGAAATATATTATGTAAAATTAATTTGCCTCTTATAATACCCCCCCCACCCCCACAAAAAATAAAATAATAATAATAATAACAATAAAATTTTTTTATAAAAAACTAATTAAAAAAATATGAATTAATAAAATATATAAAATAAAATAATAATAAAAATAATATATATATATATATAAAAGAAATGAAAATTAAAAATATACTCAAAAATACAAAATTTGAGAAATATATATATAAAAAAATATATAAATAAATAATAATTGGAAAGTGGTTGTCCCACTGGCTATCATAAGGTGAATGCACCAATTCACTCTGGATAAGAGCGTCTGCTAAATTACATAAATGTAATGTAAATGTATACATGTACAGTGGGGGAAAAAGGATTTAGTCAGCCACCAATTGTGCAAGTTCTCCCACTTAAAAAGATGAGAGAGGCCTGTAATTTTCATCATAGGTACACGTCAACTGTGACAGACAAAATCATTTTAAAAAATCCAGAAAATCACATTTTAGGATTTTTAATGAATTTATTTGCAACTTATGGTGGAAAATAAGTATTTGGTCAAAAACAAAAGTTTCTCAATACTTTGTTATATACCCTTTGTTGGCAATGACACAGGTCAAACGTTTTCTGTAAGTCTTCACAAGGTTTTCACACACTGTTGCTGGTATTTTGGCCCATTCCTCCATGCAGATCTCCTCTAGAGCAGTGATGTTTTGGGGCTGTCGCTGGGCAACACAGACTTTCAACTCCCTCCAAAGATTTTCTATGGGGTTGAGATCTGGACACTGGCTAGGCCACTCCAGGACCTTGAAATGCTTCTTACGAAGCCACTCCTTCAATGCCCGGGCAGTGTGTTTGGGATCATTGTCATGCTGAAAGACCCAGCCACGTTTCATCTTCAATGCCCTTGCTGATGGAAGGAGGTTTTCACTCAAAATCTCACGATACATGGCCCCATTCATTCTTTCCTTTACACGGATCAGTCGTCCTGGTCCCTTTGCAGAAAAACAGCCCCAAAGCATGATGTTTCCACCCCCATGCTTCACAGTAGGTATGGTGTTCTTTGGATGCAACTCAGCATTCTTTGTCCTCCAAACACGACGAGTTGAGTTTTAGACGTCTCGCCTCTATGCTATTCTCCTTATTATACATTTTCCTACATGTCAGAGAGTTGTCAATTAATGGCATAGAAGGATTCTGACTAGTACATGAGTAATGTTTTTTTTTATTGTAAAGTTTTCAGGCTGTGTGTGTGTCTTTAAAAAAAAAATAACCGTCAGGAACCGATGACCGGATGGCATTCCGAGTCACCGTAGTAACAAAGTCACTTTCTGAAGTAATATGAGGCTTCTAGAACTGACAGCTGTGTCTAGTGATGGATAGAGGATAAATTACAAAAACATTTCCCCTTCTAGTTATTATTATTAGAGCTGCATCCAAAATGGAACCGTAGTTCATATACAGTGAGGGAAAAAAGTATTTGATCCCCTGCTGATTTTGTACGTTTGCCCACTGACAAAGAAATTATCAGTCTATAATTTTAATGGTAGGTTTATTTGAACAGTGAGAGACAGAATAACAACAAAAAAATCCAGAAAAACGCATGTCAAAAATCTTATAAATTGATTTGCATTTTAATGAGGGAAATAAGTATTTGACCCTCTCTCAATCAGAAAGATTTCTGTCTCCCAGGTGTCTTTTATACAGGTAACGAGCTGAGATTAGGAGCACACTCTTCAAGGGAGTGCTCCTAATCTCAGCTTGTTACCTGTATAAAAGACACCTGTCCACAGAAGCAATCAATCAATCAGATTCCAAACTCTCCACCATGGCCAAGACCAAAGAGCTCTCCAAGGATGTCAGGGACAAGATTGTAGACCAACACAAGACTGGAATGGGCTACAAGACCATCGCCAAGCTGCTTGGTGAGAAGGTGACAACAGTTGGTGCGATTATTCGCAAATGGAAGAAACACAAAATAACTCTCAATCTCCCTCGGCCTGGGGCTCCATGCAAGATCTCACCTCGTGGAGTTGCAATGATCATGAGAACGGTGAGGAATCAGCCCAGAACTCTACGAGAGGATCTTGTCAATGATCTCAAGGCAGCTGGGACCATAGTCACCAAGAAAACAATTGGTAACACACTACGCCGTGAAGAACTGAAATCCTGCAGCGCCTGCAAGGTCCCCCTGCTCAAGAAAGCACATATGCAGGCCCGTCTGAAGTTTGCCAATGAACATCTGAATGATTCAGAGGAGAACTCGGTGAAAGTGTTGTGTTGTGGTCAGATGAGACCAAAATCGAGCTCTTTGTCATCAACTCAACTCGCCATGTTTGGAGGAGGAGGAATGCTGCCTATTACCCTAAGAACACCATCCCCACCGTCAAACATGGAGGTGGAAACATTATGCTTTGGGGGTTTTTTTCTGCTAAGGGGACAGGACAACTTCACCGCATCAAAGGGACGATGGGCGGGGCAATGTACCGTCAAATCTTCGGTGAGAACCTCCTTCCCTCAGCCAGGGCATTGAAAATGGGTCATGGATGGGTATTCCAGCATGACAATGACCCAAAACACACGGCCAAGGCAACAAAGGAATGGCTCAAGAAGAAGCACATTAAGGTCCTGGAGTGGCCTTGTCAGTCTCCAGACCTTAATCCCATAGAAAATCTGTGGATGGAGCTGAAGGTTCGAGTTGCCAAACGTCAGGCTCGAAACCTTAATGACTTGGAGAAGATCTGCAAAGAGGAGTGGGACAAAATCCCTCCTGAGATGTGTGCAAACCTGGTGGCCAACTACAAGAAAAGTCTGACCTCTGTGATTGCTAACAAGGGTTTTGCCACCAAGTACTAAGTCATGTTTTGCAGAGGGGTCAAATACTTATTTCCCTCATTAAAATGCAAATCAATTTCTAACATTTTTTACATGCGTTTTTCTGGATTTTGTTGTTGTTATTCTTTCTCTCACTGTTCAAATAAACCTACCATTAAAATGATAGACTGATCATATCTTTATCAGTGGGCAAACGTACAAAATCAGCAGGGGATCAAATACTTTTTTCCCTCACTGTACCTCACACTTGTGACCAGGACCTAAAATCAGCATCTGATTTTCACCAATATTTTTACTTCGCTGAGGTGATCAAGGACTGGTGTCTCAAGGACTGGTGTCTCAATGGGAACGAGCTTCCAGGATCCGTTTTTAATGGGAATCTCAGGAAAGATTTTAGGCAAAATATTAATTCCTACTAGCGATAAAATATTCATCCCCTGTTGTGTGTGTGCGTGTGTGTGTGTGTGTGTGTGTGTGTGTGTTTGTGTGTGTGTGTGTGTGTGGTGTTCACTGTCCTGCTGAACTAATGTATTTTGGCAGCTGTGTAATCTATGTTGATTTAATGCTGACCTTGGAAGCCTCTTCCTGAGGAGGACAGGTGTCCTCCAGTACCACACACACACACACACACACACACACACACACACACACACACACACACACACACACACACACAAACACACAGTGGGTTGGACTGTCAGACCCCATAAGGCCCTGGTCAGAGAAGCAGGGAATAGTATGAGAGAGGCACAGTGTATTAGTATTACTGTATATCCACTGGCTGCATATGAAGGCTGAGAGAGAGAGAGGCAGGCTGAGAGAGAGAGAGGCAGGCTGAGAGAGAGAGAGGCAGGCTGAGAGAGAGAGGCAGGCTGAGAGAGAGAGAGGCAGGCTGAGAGAGAGAGGCAGGCTGAGAGAGAGAGAGGCAGGCTGAGAGAGAGAGAGGCAGGCTGAGAAGAGAGGCAGGCTGAGAGAGAGAGGCAGGCTGAGAGAGAGAGAGGCAGGCTGAGAGAGAGAGGCAGGCTGAGAGAGAGAGAGGCAGGCTGAGAGAGCGAGAGGCAGGATGAGAGAGAGAGATGCAGGCTGAGAGAGAGAGGCAGGCTGAGAGAGAGAGAGGCAGGCTGAGAGAGAGAGAGGCAGGCTGAGAGAGAGAGGCAGGCTGAGAGAGAGAGAGGCAGGCTGAGAGAGAGAGAGAGGCTGAGAGAGAGAGGCAGGCTGAGAGAGAGAGAGGCAGGCTGAGAGAGAGAGAGGCAGGCTGAGAGAGAGAGGCAGGCTGAGAGAGAGAGAGGCAGGCTGAGAGAGAGAGAGGCAGGCTGAGAGAGAGAGAGGCAGGCTGAGAGAGAGAGAGGCAGGCTGAGAGAGAGAGAGGCAGGCTGAGAGAGAGAGAGGCAGGCTGAGAGAGAGAGGCAGGCTGAGAGAGAGAGGCTTGTGATGCAGTCAAACTTGTGATTCAGACATCCTCTTCTATCCTATCCTGTCTTCCTTCTGCTAATCCCTTCTCCCTCCTGTCTCCTGATTCTGCCTCTTCGACCCTACTCTCTTCCCGTACCACATCCTTTGACTCTTACTGTCCCCTTTCCTTTCATGCTTTCACTCCCTCCTCTCTACCTTCTCTTCCTCTGTATCCACCGCTAAAGCCACTTTCTATTAATTTAAATGTCAAGCTTCTGTCTCCAACCCTGCGAAACTCTTCTCTACTTTCTCCTCCCTCCTTAATCCTCCACCTCCTCCCCCTCCCTCCTCCCTCTCTGCAGACAACTTTGTCAACTACTTTGAAAAAAAAAGGTTGACGACATCCACTCCTCATTCACTCAGCCTACTGAGTCCACTGGTCCCATTCACACAGAACTAACCTACCTCTGACCTCTTTCTCCCCTCTCTCTCTCCAGATGAAATCCTACGACTAGTCCGGCCTCCCAACAACCTGCCCGCTCAACCCCATCCCCTTCTCCAGACCACCTCTGGAGACCTTCTCCCATTCTTAACTTCCCTCATCAACTCATCCAGACCATCTCTGGAGAGCTTCTCCCATTCTTAACTTCCCTCATCAACTCATCCCTGACCACTGGCTGCATCCCCTGTGACTTTAATATGCCCAGAGTCACTCCCTCTTCAAGAAACCAACACTTGACCCCTCTAACGTCAAAAACTACAACTAGCAATCCTTCTTTCTTGTCTTCCCAAAACTCTTGAGCGTGCTGTCTCTGACCAACTCTCTCGTTATCTCTCTCAGAACGATCTTCTTGAGCCTAACTAGTCAGGCTTCAAGACGGGTCACTCAACAGAGACCACTCTCCTCTGTCACAGAGGCTCTATGCTCTGCCGAAGCTGACTCTCTCTCTGTTCTCATCCTCCTAAATCAATCCGCTGCCTTCGACATCGTGAACCATCAGATCCTCCTCTCCACCCTCTCAGTGCTGGGTGTCTCAGGCTGTGCACATTCTTGGATTGCATCCTACCTGGCAGGCCGCTCCTACCAGGTGACGTGGAGAGGATATGTGTCTGCACCACGCACTCTCATTACTGGTGTCCCCCAGGGCTCGGTTCTAAGCCCTCTCCTCTTCTCTCTATACACCAAGTCACTCGGATCCGTCATATCCTCACATGGTCTCTCCTATCATTGCTATGCGGATGACAATCAACCATTCTTCTCCTTCAAGACCTCTCCATCACAGTTGACAACTCCACAGTGTCCCTCACCCAGAGTGCAAAGAACCTTGGTGTGACCCTGGACTACACCCTGTTCTTCTCTGAAAACAGGTTCATGCTCTACTACATCCGTAGAGTACGACCTTTCCTCACACAGGAAGCTGCACAGGTCCTAATCCAGGAACTTGTCATCTCCCGTCTGGACTACTGCAACTCTCTGTTGGCTGGGCTCCCTGCTTGTGCCATCAAACCCCTGCAACTTATCCAGAATGCCGCAGCCTGCCTGGTGTTTAACCTTCTCACGTTTTCCCAAGTTTCACCCCCACTCCTCTGCATACCACTGGCGTCCAGTCCAAGCTTGCGTCATCTTCAAGATCCTGGTGCTTGCCTATGGAGCAGCAAAGGTAACTGCCAATCCATACCTTCAGGCTATGCTCAAACTCTACATCCCAACCCGAGCACTCCATTCCGCCACCTCTGGTCTCTTGGCCCTCCCACCCCTATGGGAGGGCAGCTCCCGCTCAACCCAGTCAAAGCTCTTTTCTGTCTCTGTCCTACTTCTCTTCTAGTCTCACTCTCACTCATCTGCCCTGGGCTCTTTCTGTAATTCCGACCCAATTTTCGGTGTATCCAAGAGGAAATGGATTACAGAGGAAAGAGAGGGGAGTCCTGGCCTCCTCTACCCTCCATTATATTGGCCAATCACTTGATAATAAGATGGATGACCTCCGATCACGGATTTGCAACCGACGGGACTCTCATAACTGCAATATTCTCTGTTTTTCTGAAACATGGCCTTCGGACAAGATACCCTCCATGGCTATCCAACTCGATGGATTCTCCGTTCCCCTTGCGGACAGGACAGTAGAGTCAGGGAAATCCAGAGGGGGAGGGGTTTTCCTCTTCATCAACACCAAATGGTGCGCTGACTCGAGCGCAGTGGAAGTCTCGACCCATTGTTCACCCGTCTTGGTCAAATCCCGACCCTTCTACCTCCCGAGGGAGTTTTCAGCTGTGACTGTTGTATGTATTCCACTTCAGGACAATAAAAATAACAAGCTGGCACTTAATGAACTGTACGAGGCTATAAACAAGCAGGAGGCTGCTTTTCCTGTTGCCGGCAATTTTAATCCCGCGTCAACAAGCTCGTTACCTGTATAAAAGACACCTGGAAGCCAGAAATCTTTCTGATTGAGAGGGGGTCAAATACTTATTTCCCCCCATTTAAATGCAAATCAATTTATAACATTTTTGGCATGCGTTTTTCTGGATTTTTTTGTTGTTATTCTGTCTCTCACTGTTCAAATAAACCTACCATTAAAATTATAGACTGATCATGTCTTTGTCTGTGGGCAAACGTACAGGGGTTTAAATACTTTTTTCCCTCGCTGTAACAAAATGTGGAAAAAGTCGAGGGGTCTGAATACTTTCTGAATGCACTGTAGCTTACTTACTTTCTCCTGTTCTTCTTATTTGTGTTTTCATATGTTATTTTTAGCTCTACATTGTTGGGTTTTTTCACTGTACTTGTACACGTCTCTCTCTCTCTCTCTCTCTCTCTCTCTCTTCTCTCTCTCTCTCTCTCTCTTCTCTCTCTCTCTCTCTCTCTCTCTCTCTCTCTCTCTCTCTCTCTCTCTCTCTCTCTCTCTCTCTTCTCTCTCTCGCTCCTCTCTCTCTCTCTCTCTCTCTCTCTCTCTCTCGTGTCCTTTGGAGATTAAGTGATTCATTTACAGTATTAATATAATTAAAAGTTATTCTGTGAATGTAATTTATAATTACATAATTATAATCCATTACTCCCTGGTCCGTTCTAGCAAAACTACAGCTGGCCCAAAACAAAGCATCACTTTTTAAGGTTGGGGTTAAGTTTAGGCATTAACTCCGAAATCTTACGGTTTGGCATTAACTACAAATGGTTAAGGTAAGGGTTAAGGTTTGGGATAGGCTTAAAACAAAAATATAAGTAACAACCTTTTATCACAGGATTTGAACATGCAGCCTTTGGAAGCTTATGCCCATCTGCCATCATCTTCCACAACGCGCTGGCAAAACCGAAACCTACTTGAAGGTAACAACGCTCACTGTTGCCAAATAGTGGCCGGTTTCCACGTCATCCCCCAACGTCCTAAGACATGAATGGACGTCGAATACTGATTTGTATCACGGGTGACCTGGCTGGAAATTGACTACTTTTCTTCTAGTTTTTTAAAGAAACATTTGTGCGTTGAAATGCCTAACCACTTGTTTAATCTGTTTGCATACACTTCAAACAGACAAACATAACTATGGGTTTCTTCCCTGTACCCAAACCGAAAACAGAATAAATGCTTCGCTCAGTTATGTATAGCGCCATGTCATCATGGAATGCTCTGGAATGCTCTGGAATGCTCTGGAATGCTCTGGAATGCTCTGGAATGCTCTGCCACCACACAGGCAAAAAGCAAGTTTAGCTTTTAAAATATTGCATCACAGCGCCTCTCCTCTTTCTAAAGATCTAATTTTACTGTACTGTATATAAGAATATCAATATATGAAGTGCGTAAATAGTATTTCTGTATATTATATATGTATACTGTATATAAGAATATGAATATTTACATATGAATAGTATGAGTTGTCTCTTGGTGTTTTTTTCAATATATAACTAAGTACTTTTATTTGTATATTTTATTTTGAATTTAATGTAATATCTTATATTGTTCTAGTCTATAACTGTTATGTACTTTGAGATGTATTTTTAACTTTTACGTGGACCTCAGGAAGAGTAGCTGCTGCATGTGCAGTAGCTAAATGGGGATCCTGATAAAACTAAACGAGAAGGATGCCTGTACTGTATATTTGTAGTGACTGGGTGTATTGATACACCATGCAAAGTGTAATTAATAACTTCACCATGCTCAAAGGGATATTCAATGTCTGCTTTTTTTTATTTTTACCCATCTACCAATAGGTGCCCTTCTTTGCGAGACATTGGAAAACCTCCCTGGTCTTTGTGGTTGAGTCTGTGTTTGAAATTCACTGCTCGACTGAGGGACCTTACAGATAATTGTATGTGTGGGGTACAAAGATAAGGTAGTCAATCAAAATAAAATAATGTAAAACACTGTTATTGCACACAGAGTCAGTCCATGCAACTTATTATGTGACTTGTTAAGCACAATTTTACTCCTGAACTTATTTCGGCTTACCATAACAAAGAGGTTGAGTATGACTTGACTCCAATTTATTAAACATTTCTAAAAACATAAAAAAATAAACGGGTGTGAATACTTTCAGAATATACAGTGGGGAAAAAAAGTATTTAGTCAGCCACCAATTGTGCAAGTTCTCCCACTTAAAAAGATGAGAGAGGCCTGTAATTTTCATCATAGGTACATGTCAACTATGACAGACAAAATGAGAAAAAAATATCCAGAAAATCACATTGTAGGATTTTTAATGAATTTATTTGCAAATTATGGTGGAAAATAAGTATTTGGTCAATAACAAAAGTTTCTCAATACTTTGTTATATACCCTTTGTTGACAATGACACAGGTCAAACGTTTTCTGTAAGTCTTCACAAGGTTTTCACACACTGTTGCTGGTATTTTGGCCCATTCCTCCATGCAGATCTCCTCTAGAGCAGTGATGTTTTGGGGCTGTCGCTGGGCAACACGGACTTTCAACTCCCTCCAAAGATTTTCTATGGGGTTGAGATCTAGAGACTGGCTAGGCCACTCCAGGACCTTGAAATGCTTCTTACCAAGTCACTCCTTCGTTGCCCGGGCGGTGTGTTTGGGATCATTGTCATGCTGAAAGACCCAGCCACGTTTCATCTTCAATGCCCTTGCTGATGGAAGGAGGTTTTCACTCAAAATCTCACGATACATGGCCCCATTCATTCTTTCCTTTACACGGATCAGTCGTCCTGGTCACTTTGCAGAAAAACAGCCCCAAAGCATGATGTTTCCACTCCCATGCTTCACAGTAGGTATGGTGTTCTTTAAATGCAACTCAGCATTCTTTGTCCTCCAAACACGACGAGTTGAGTTTTTACCAAAAAGTCATCGGACCATATGACATTCTCCCAATCCTCTTCTGGACCATCCAAATGCACTCTAGAAAACTTCAGACGGGCCTGGACATGTACTGGCTTAAGCAGGGGGACACATCTGGCACTGCATGATTTGAGTCCCTGGCGGCGTAGTGTGTTACTGATGGTAGGCTTTGTTACTTTGGTCCCAGCTCTCTACAGGTCATTCACTAGGTCCCCCCGTGTGGTTCTGGGATTTTTGCTCACCGTTCTTGTGATCATTTTGACCCCACGGGGTGAGATCTTGCATGGAGCCCCAGATCGAGGGAGATTATCAGTGGTCTTGTATGTCTTCCATTTCCTAATAATTGCTCCCACAGTTGATTTCTTCAAACCAAGCTGCTTACCTATTGCAGATTCAGTCTTCCCAGCCTGGTGCAGGTCTACAATTTTGTTTCTGGTGTCCTTTGACAGCTCTTTGGTCTTGGCCATAGTGGAGTTTGGAGTGTGACTGTTTGAGGTTGTGGACAGGTGTCTTTTATACTGATAACAAGTTCAAACAGGTGCCATTAATACAGGTAACTGTCACGGTTTCGGCCGAGACTGCTCCTCCTCCTGGTTCGGGCAGGCTTCGGCGTTCGCCGTCCCCGGAGTACTAGCTGCCACCGCTCGATGTTTCGTTATTTGATTGCTTTTGTCTGTCTGTTACACCTGTGTCCATTTGTGTGTTGATTACGTGTCGTATAAGTTCCTTGTTTTGCACTAGTATGATTGTGTGTTGTTTTCACTGTCATGCTGTTCGGAGCTACGTGTTTGCACTCTGTTTGTTTTGTGTTTAGTGTTTACGCGTGTATGCGTAATTCTCCCTCGCCTCTTGTTTTGTCGAGGTCGTGTTACTTTTGGACATTTGACTTTGGATTATTAAAGTCTGTTGGACTTTACCTCTGTGTCCTGCGCCTGACTCCTCCACCACATCCACATCGGTTCCCTTCTGACAGAACAACACACCGACATGGAGTCAGCAGGAACAGCGGCGGCACCCGAATCCCTGGAAGACCGGATCAACTACCAGGACACCATGATCCGGCAACTCGGGGCCGCCATGGAGGATGTGTCCAACACTCTGCGCCGATTGGTGAATCGAGAGGTGCCCACGCACTCTTACAACATCCCATCACCAACGGCCAGTCCTCCTCTCTCAGCACCGGAACCCAGTGGCATTCGGCTCTCGCTCCCGAGGGCATATGACGGTTCTGCAGCCGGGTGTCAGGGATTTCTCCTGCAGGTGGAACTTTACCTGGCCACCATACACCCGGCGCCCTCGGGATACGAGAGCGTCTCCGCCCTCATCTCCTGTCTATCCGGCAAGGCGTTGGAGTGGGCCAACGCCCGAATGGAGGGGAATAGACGCCGCAACCATCACCTACGCGGAGTTCTCCCGCCGCTTCAGGGCTGTCTTCGATCATCCACCTGAGGGGAAAGCGGCGGGAGAGCGTCTGTTCCACCTCCGACAGGAGAAGAGGAGCGCACAGGAGTTCGCACTGGAGTTCCGGACACTAGCAGCGGATGCGGGGTGGAATGAGAGGGCCCTCATCGACCACTACCGGTGTAGCCTACGAGAGGACGTTCGTCGTGAGCTGGCCTGCAGGGACACCAACCTGTCGTTCGACCAGTTGGTGGACATTTCCATCCGTCTAGACACCCTGCTGGCTACCCGCGGACGTCCCGAGTGGGGGTCGTCAATTCCGCCCTCCAGCACCTCCGAGCCGATTCCCATGGAGCTCGGGGGTGCTGGCGCTAGAGAGAGGAGGAGAGGTAACCCGAGGGGGGCCATCCCCTGCACCACCTGTGGTCGTGGAGGACACACCGCGGCCAGGTGCTGGGGAGGGTCTCCTGGGAGAGGTGACAACAGGCCACGCACTGGGGGAGTCATTTCAGGTGAGCAGGCGCCCCCACTTACCCAGAGCTTTCTGTTGGTCACATGAGTATTCCTGTGAGATTTCCACAGGTGGCACCTCATTCCCAGCATAAGGCGCTAGTAGATTCAGGCGCAGCTGGGAACTTTATTGATCGGGCATTATGTTGTAGGTTAGGAATTCCCCTTCGGCCGGTAGAAGCTCCATTTCCTGTCCACGCATTAGACAGCCGGCCGTTGGGGTCGGGCCTGATCAGGGAGGTCACAGCACCACTGACGATGACGACGCAGGGGGGTCATGAGGAGATCATTCAGTTTTATCTGATTGACTCTCCTGCGTACCCCATGGTGTTGGGCCTTCCCTGGTTAAGCACCCATGATCCTACCATAGCGTGGCAACAGAAAGCTCTTATGGAGTGGTCTGCCCAGTGTGTAGGGAGATGTTTAGGTGTTTCCGTAGGGGCGACCTCGGTAGAGAGTCCGAACCAAGTGCCCGCACTGCGCATTCCCCCTGAGTATGAGGATTTAGCACTTGTGTTTAGCAAATCGAGGCAACACGGCTACCTCCTCATAGACAGGGGGACTGTGCGATAAATCTCCAAACAGGAGCGGCTCTGCTACGGAGTCGTGTGTATCCCCTGTCTCAAGAGGAGACAGCGGCTATGGAGACTTACATAGCCGAGTCCTTGGCACAGGGATACATACGGTCCTCCACTTCCCGGTCTCCTCGAGTTTCTTCTTTGTGAAGAAGAAGGACGGGGGATTGCGCCCGTGTATTGATTACCGTAGTCTCAATCAGATCACAGTTAAATACAGTTACCCACTTCCACTGATTGCGACGATGACGGAATCGTTACGCGGAGCGCGGTTCTTCACAAAGTTGGATCTCAGGAGCGCGTATAATCTGGTGCGCATTAGGGAGGGGGATGAATGGAAAACAGCATTTAGCACCACCTCGGGTCATTACGAGTATCTCGTCATGCCATACGGGTTAATGAATGCTCCTTCAGTCTTCCAATCCTTTGTTGACAGAATTTCCGGGACATGCATGGGCAGGGTGTAGTAGTTTACATCGACGACATCCTAGTGTATTCTTCTACACGAGCCGAGCATGTAGCCCAGGTGCGCCGAGTGTTGAGAAGACTGTTGGAGCATGACTTGTATGTCAAGGCAGAGAAATGCCTGTTCTTCCAGGAGTCCGTCTCTTTTTTGGGTTATCGGTTGTCCGCGTCCGGTGTGGAGATAGAGGTAGACCGGGTATCGGCCGTGCGTAATTGGCAAACTCCAACAACGGTAAAAGAGGTGCAGCAGTTCTTGGGTTTTGCTAATTACTACCGGAGGTTTATTCGGGGTTTTGGACAGGTTGCAGCTCCCATTAAGTCCCTGCTAAAGGGGGGTCCGGTTCGTTTGCAGTGGTCGGCTGAGGCGGACAGGGCATTTGTCAAACTAAAGAACCTGTTCACCTCGGCTCCTGTGCTGGCGCATCCGGATCCCTCTTTGCCATTCCAAGTAGAGGTAGACGCGTCCGAGACCGGTATTGGGGCAGTTCTGTCACAGCGGTCCGGCACGCCACCTAAACTCCGCCCCTGTGCGTTCTACTCCAAGAAGCTCAGCTCGGCGGAGCGCAACTATGATGTTGGGGACAGGGAGCTGTTAGCCATAGTCCAGGCCCTAAAGGTGTGGAGGCATTGGCTTGAGGGGGCTCAACACCCTTTCCTCATTCTGACTGATCACCGTAACCTGGAGTACATCCGGGCAGCTAGGAGATTGAACCCTCGTCAGGCTAGGTGGAACATGTTCCTAACCCGGTTTTGTTTTTAAGATCACATACATCCCTGGGTCCCAGAATGGTAAGGCAGACGCCCTGTCCCGGCGGTATGACACAGAGGAGAGGTCCAACGAGCCTACTTCCATATTGCCAGAGTCTTGTTTGGTGGCTCCGGTGGTATGGGAGGTCGATGCGGAAATCGAGCGGGCGCTGCGTACCGACCGTACTCCCCCAGAGGGTCCTGTGGGGCGGACGTACGTGCCGCTCGAGATTCGTGATCGTCTTATTTATTGGGCTCATACATCACCCTCCTCTGGACATCCAGGTATTGGCCGGACCGTGCACTGTCTTAGAAGGAAATACTGGTGGCCAACGTTAGCTAGGGATGTGAGGGTTTATGTCTCCTCCTGCTCGGTGTGTGCCCAGTGTAAGGCGCCTAGACATTTGCCCAGGGGTAAGCTACATCCCCTGCCCATTCCACAACGACCATGGTCCCACCTATCGGTGGATTTCGTAACCGACCTACCCCCCTCCCAGGGGAATACCACCATTTTGGTCGTTGTGGATCGGTTTTCCAAGGCCTGTCGTCTCCTTCCCATGCCGGGTCTCCCTACTGCCGTACAGACCGCTGAGGCCCTATTTACCCATGTGTTCCGGCACTATGGTGTCCCCGAGGATATAGTGTCTGACCGAGGTCCCCAGTTCACCTCCCGAGTTTGGGGGGCGTTCATGGATCGGTTGGGGGTCTCGGTAAGCCTTACCTCGGGGTATCACCCAGAGAGCAATGGGCAGGTGGAACGTGTCAACCAGGATGTGGGTAGGTTTTTGAGGTCCTATTGCCGGGACCGGCCGGAGGAGTGGTCTAGGTTCATCCCCTGGGCAGAGATGGTCCAGAACTCTCTCCGCCACTCCTCCACCAATTTAACACCTTTCCAGTGTGTTTTAGGTTATCAGCCGGTCCTGGCACCCTGGCACGAGAGCCAGATCGAGGCCCCTGCGGTGGACGAGTGGATTCGGCGCTCGGAGGAGACGTGGGACGCTGCCCATGTCCATCTGCAGCATGCCATCCGTCAACAAAAGGCGAGCGCCGATCGCCACCGCAGTGAGGGACCAGGTATACGCACCGGGAGATCGAGTCTGGCTCTCGACTCGAACCTGCCCCTCCGCCTGCCCTGCCGGAAGCTGGGTCGGCGGTTTGTGGGGGCCCCTTCAAAGTCCTGAGAAGATTGAACGAGGTGTGTTACAGGTTACAACTGCCTATAGAGTATAAAAATATTAACCCCTCGTTCCATGTGTCTCTTCTCAGGCCGGTGGTAGCTGGCCCACTCCAAGAAGATGAGATAGGAGAGACCCCTCCGCCCCCTTTGGACATCGAGGGGGCCCCGGCGTACAGAGTCCGGACCATCTTGGACTCGAGGCGCCGGATGAGTGGTCTCCAGTATCTCGTGGAGTGGGAGGGGTACGGTCCGGAGGAACGGTGCTGGGTGCCCAGGAGGGACATACTCGATCCATCCCTCCTGACTGAGTTTCACCGTGGGCATCCCACGCGCCCGGGTCCGCGTCCTCCTGGCCGTCCCCGAGGCCGGGGTCGGCGCACGGCTGGAGCCGCGCGTCAAGGGGGGGTACTGTCACGGTTTCGGCCGAGACTGCTCGTCCTCCTGGTTCGGGCAGGCTTCGGCGTTCGCCGTCCCCGGAGTACTAGCTGCCACCGCTCGATGTTTCGTTATTTGATTGCTTTTGTCTGTCTGTTACACCTGTGTCCATTTGTGTGTTGATTACGTGTCGTATAAGTTCCTTGTTTTGCACTAGTATGATTGTGTGTTGTTTTCACTGTCATGCTGTTCGGAGCTACGTGTTTGCACTCTGTTTGTTTTGTGTTTAGTGTTTACGCGTGTATGCGTAATTCTCCCTCGCCTCTTGTTTTGTCGAGGTCGTGTTACTTTTGGACAATTGACTTTGGATTATTAAAGTCTGTTGGACTTTACCTCTGTGTCCTGCGCCTGACTCCTCCACCACATCCACATCGGTTCCCTTCTGACAGTAACGAGTGGAGGACAGGGGATCCTCTTAAAGAAGAAGTTACAGGTCTGTGAGAGCCAGCAATCTTGCTTGTTTGTAGGTGACCAAATACTTATTTTCCACCATAACTTGCAAATAAATTCATAAAAAATCCTACAATGTGATTTTCTGGAATTTTTTTCCTCAACTTGTCTGTCATAGTTGACGTGTACCTATGATGAAAATTACAGGCCTCTCTCATCTTTTTAAGTGGGAGAACTTGCACAATTGGTGGCTGACTAAATACTTTTTTTCCCCACTGTATATACAGCTGTGGAAAAAATTAAGAGACCACTGCAAATGTTTCTTAATTAGCATCTCTACCATTCCATTCCAGTGTCTGTTGAATTCCAACACAGGCACACCTCATTCTACTGAATTAGGTACTGATTAGGTGATCACCTGAACCAAATCTTATTTAACGAGGAAAAGTATAAAAACTGGTCCACTCCAGGAGTCTGAGGTACGGGAGGTTCCTCCGCCCCCACTGGACATCGAGGGGGCACCGGCGTACTCGGTCCGTTCCATCCTGGATTCGAGGCGTCGGATGGGGGGCCTGCAGTATCTCGTGGAGTGGGAGGGGTACGGCCCGGAGGAACGGTGCTGGGTCCCTAGGAGGGATATCCTCGATCCCTCCATGTTGAGGGATTTCCACCGTCATCCGACTCGCCCCGCGCCGCATCCTCCTGGCCGTCCCCGAGGCCGGTGTCGGCGCACGGCTGGAGCCGCACGTCAAGGGGGGGTACTGTCACGGATTCAGCCGAGGCTGCTCCTCCTCCTTGCTCGGGCAGGCTTCGGCATTCGTCGTCACCGGAGTACTAGCTGCCACCGATCTATGTTTCTGTGTTCTACTTGTCTTGTCTTGATTGTTCACACCTGTTTCCAATTAGCATTGATCACTTCCCTATTTAACCCTCTGGCTCCCACTGTATGTTGTGCGTGTTTGTTCATGTTTGGTTGTCGTCTGGTGAGCGGGTTTGTTTCCTCCCTGCGTGGAGGTTATGTTTTTTTACGTTACCTACGAGTAAAGTACGTTTTCGATTAGCTCTGTGCCTGACTTCATCCTACCGCATCACACTGACACCCTGACAACTGCTGTGGTCATCACTATCCTCTTGCAATAGGACCAGCTGGATGGCAAAAACAGTGCTAATAGTTCCTCAAAGGTAATATTAATAAAAAAATAACTATGACCATGCCAAAAGAGTTGAAAAGGAACGTTTTGAGTGAGGAAAAGAAGGGTTCAATTCTGGCTTTACTGGCCGAGGGATACAGTGAGCGTCAGGTTGCTTCCATCCTTAAAATGTCAAAGACTGCGGTTCATAAGAACAAGGTCAAGCAGCAGACATTGGGGACAACAAAGCTACAGACCGGCAGAGGGCGAAAACGACTCTCTACTGACCGGGATGACCGCCAACTCATTCGAATGTCACTCAACAACCGTAGGATGACATCAAGTGACCTAGAATGGCAAATGGCAGCTGGGGTGAAGTGCACGGTGAGGACGGTTCGAAACAGGCTCCTAGGGGCAGGGCTGAAGTCGTGCAAAGCTAGAAAAAAGCCCTTCATCAATGAGAAGCAAAGAAGAGCCAGGCTGAGGTTTGCAAAAGACCATAAGGATTGGACCGTAGAGGACTGGAGTAAGGTCATCTTCTCTGATGAGTCTAATTTTCAGCTTTGCCCAACACCTGGTCGTCTAATGGTTAGACGGAGACCTGGAGAGGCCTACAAGCCACAGTGTTTGTTTCGCACCCACTGTGAAATTTGATGGAGGATCGGTGATGATCTGGGGGTGCTTCAGCATGGCTGGAATTGGGCAGATTTTTCTTGTGAAGGACGCATGAATCAAGCCACGTACAAGGTTGTCCTGGAAGAAAACTTGCTTCCTTTTGCTCTGACATTGTTCCCCAACTCTGAGGATTGGTTTTTCCAGCAGGACAATGCGCCATGCCACACAGCCAGGTCAATCAAGGTGTGGATGGAGGACCACCAGATCAAGACCCTGTCATGGCCAGCCCAATCTCCAGACCTGAACCCCATTTTTGCGCCAGGAGTGGCATAAAGTCACCCAACATCAATGTGAAAGACTGGTGGAGAGCATGCCAAGACACATGAAAGCTGGTGCCAAGACCAGAGTAGGCGCGTAAACAAGATGGCGTATTGAATAGAAATCGGTACAAAACACCTCAAGATAAAAACATAATATTCAAAATCAGTAAGTTAGACTAAATATTAGCATTTCATATATTCGCAGTTAATATAATTCAATCTGGATAATAACAGAAATAAGATCATAAGGCTAGAGAAATATATCGACAAATAATACTACAACAAGCAACACCCAAACATGACTGAAGACAAGCGTGGAGAGCCGATCCCCAAAAGAAAACGCGACTCATCGACAGATACAGATGATATATGCTTTTCACCACTAGGTATGGTAAGTGTGGAAAGCGACCTGTTGAAGTCGATAAATGACAAATTGGGCATATTAGAACTGGTCAGTAAAGACGTAAAAGAGTTGAAAGCGAGTCTTCAAATGAGTGACGAAAAAGCTTTGGTAATGGAGAAAGAAACCAAAGAAATAAAAGTGACAGTCTCTAAAATGGAAACGGACGTTAGGGAATTAAAAAAGGAGAACAATCTTCTGAGAGAAGCCTTACTAGACATCCAAACTAGATCGATGAGGGAAAATCTAGTACTTACGGGTATTCCGGAAAAGGAGGGAGAAATAACAGAGAATATTATGAAGGACTTCCTACATACAGCGCTGCAAATCCCACTCGAGGCTGTCGATAAAATCCAACTCGAACGTGTACATCGTTTCGGAAAAAGAGGACAGAAATATGAGCGCCCAATCGTTGCCAAATTTGCTTTTTTTAAGGACAAAGCTATGGTGAAAAGCCTGGGAAAAAGACTTGCTGGCACGAAAATAGGCATGAATGATCAGTTCCCGAAGGAGATTGTAGAAAGGCGCAAAGTTCTGTATCCAATCTTCAAGGAAAACAGATTAAAAGGGAAACGTGTTGCACTAGTGGTGGATAAATTATATATTGACAACCAAATGTTCAGAGACACAAAGACTACTCCATGGCTATTCTAAAAGTTGTAATGGAGGAGTCAAATATTGGAGCACCTGATACTAGCAATGATTGGGATTGTAATATTAAATAATATTTATAGTAAGTATAGTATTTTATAAATGGATAAAACGATATAACAAGCAGAATAATACATCTTTATATACAAATAATTAGAACATGGATTTTTTGGCGGGAGGTTGTTGTTTTGGCGGATGGTTGTTGTGGTTGGTCCTCTGTTCTCTCTGGCGTCCTTTCCCCCTTGCAGCAGATGTGGATGCGGGTGCGTTTGCACGCTCGGCCCATTTCTTCCGCAGTCAACCATGTGGTGTGCATTTTTGTGTTTGAAAAGGTACGGCGTTAAGTGAGTGAGAGGGGAAATGGTTGCATATCCCAGAGCCGACCGGGGGTCTATGAACAGGGGTAGTGAGAGAGAGAGCTTTCAATTTTGTGTAGATGAGGGATATACATTTTTAAATATAGTAAACATCTAATCTAATTATTCATTGTCCTATCATGATGGAACGATCCCTAACCCTATAACCTGGACACCCACCTGAGCGACCCATACACCAAAGAGAAGTTCCCATCTATTTTATGGACCTGCTGTGAATATGCAGCCTAAATAGAGAAATAAATGCGGTCAGAGACCTACTTGAGCAGCACCGCCCCCTCAAGATTCTGAGCCTGCCTGGCAGGGTTGGTCCTACAAAGCCAGAGCCCCCTGATGGGAGAGCATAATATACAAGGAAATTCTCAAAGCTGCTAATGAGAACCTTGACGACCTTTTACCTAGCCGGTGGGGATTCCGGTGGGGTACGCCCACCCAGGTAGTGGCAGTGCTGGCAACACTGGCTGCAGTAACCCATGGGGAGGGGGGTCACACTCGGACAATCAGAGAGGGGGTTTATCATTGTGGCCCAGGTGGCACAAAATAATCAAAGGTCTGACCGCATGGAGATGCTTGGGAAAATGGTTACAACAGGGGATCAGAGTGTTTGTGTCTCAGGTGAAGAGGGTGGATCTGATCTCCATCACCTAGGACTTGACATAGATTAAGTAGATTAATCAAATCTCACATTGTTGTCAATTTCTGCTCAATTTGCATGCTTTCTCAATCAGCTTTAACTGTATGTGCACTCGTAGATCAAGTTATTTCTCGAGTTGGGCTCTGGGATATAACAGCCGTTGAGTATTGGATTTTATGGTGGATTGTGGAGGAGGGGGGTTGAGTGTGTTGGAGTATGTGAGTATGTGCGTGTGTGCTGGTCTGGCATCTGTTGTGGGGGGTGGGGATGTTGGGGGGTATGGGATGGACCGCGGGAATTATTTGCTAGGATAATAATTGCTTGTCAATGAATTAAATGTAATACAATGGCAATCCTGGTTATATGTTAGAATCCTATGCGTGAACTGCCGACATTATTACGCATATTAATTGATAATGATGGAAAATAGGATATGCATAATAAAAAAAAAAAAAAAAGTTATATAGATATATATATAGAGGTGAAAGCATTGGAAATGCTTTTGGCGGTTAACCTGCTTCTGTTTTGTGGGTGGCACTGTGTGCTGTTTTCGATGGATGGGTCCTGGCCTCTCGGGGCCTTAGGGATACGGAGGGACGTGGGGGGATGCTGATCACTGGGATGACGGCTCAACTTGGGATGGGGAGGGGCTTTAGCGGGGGAATTAGTGGAGAACAATTGAAGGGTTACTCCGTAGCAATGCAAATATCACGGTACAGCTATATGGACACTCAATCATTACGCTATTTTTTTTATTGGTAAATTTACAAACATATATAATGATAAATAGACTTGAAACTTGTATCTCATTATGGTGTATGGTGAAATAAGTATAGCCAGTTATAATTGTAATGGCTTAGCTGATAATAACAAAAGAAGAACAATATTTACATGGCTCAAAGAGAAGGAATATAATATCTATTGTATACAGGAAACTCATTCAACAATTCGAGATGAAGTAGCGTGGAAAAAAGAATGGGGGGAAATATACTTCTCCCATGGGCAAAGAAATTCAAAAGGGGTGATGATATTAATTAATAGTAATTTCGATCCGAATGTGCAAATTGTCCAAATAGATCGCAAGGTAGATGGATTATTTTAAATATGGTATTGGACAATAAACAGATATGGCTCATTAACCTTTACGGACCAAATAATGATGATCCACAATTCTTTGACAATATATATAATAAATTATCAAGCCTGCAAGCAACTCAAGACAATATTATTATGGTGGGGGATTATAATACTGTTTTAAATAGCTCAATGGACCGAAAAGGAAATCACACCACAAACAATCACCCACATGCTCTTAAGGAAATTGTGAATGTCATGGATACATTAGAACTAGTAGATATATGGAGGCTTAAATATGCTGATCTAGTAAGATATACATGGCGGAGACTGAATCAAGCTAGTCGTCTTGACTTCTTTCTTATCTCCATTCTCGTTGGCACCAAAAGTAAAAAAAAGTGTTGATAGGGGACAGAATGCGGTCGGACCATCATATAATAGGCATATACATTACTCTGACTGAATTTCCACGTGGGCGAGGATATTGGAAATTTAATCAAAGGCTATTAGATGATAATTTATTTATAATTAGAACAAAGGAATTTATAACTGACTTTTTCCAACATAACTTAGGTACAGCGAATCCCTTATTGTATGGGACACCTTTAAATGTGCCTTTAGAGGCCATGCAATTCAGTACTCATCTCGAAAACAAAAGCAATTTAGGTCAAAAGAGTTTATACTAAGAAAGGAAATAGAAAGTCTAACAGAACAGATAGATGGCAATAAAAACTGTAACATAGAGGCTCAGAATAAATTAGAGGAAAAACAAAAAGAAATGGAAAAACTTATTCAAGAAAGATCAAGTGTAATATATTATAAAAATAAAGCAAACTGGATGGAATATGGGGAAAAATGCACAAAATTCTTTTTTAATCTTCAACATAGGAATGCTACCAAAAGAACTTAATGAAACTGGTTACAATTGACGGAGTCACCCATAATTCACCTAATGATATTTTGAAGGAAGAAACAAAGTATTTTAAGCATATGTTTTCTTTTCAGTCGCCTCCATCTCCTCTAACTGAAGCTAATTGTAGAGATTTTTTTCCTATTGATAATGTCAAATTAACAGCCACACAGAAAGACTCATGTGAAGGTGAAATTACAGAGGAGGAACTTCTGGATGCAATTAAAGACTTTAAGTCCGGGAAAACTCCAGGGTTGGATGGCATACCAATCGAGGTATACCAAACCTTTTTTGATATACTAAGAGGACCGTTATTAGCATGTTTTAACCACTCCTATGTAAATGGTAGATTATCTGACACTCAAGAAGAAGGTCTGATCTCATTATTACTGAAACAGGATACAAGTGGAAAATATAAAGATCCAGTCCATTTACAAAATTGGAGGCCCCTTACACTTCAGTGTTGTGATGCAAAAATCCTAGCAAAATGTATAGCGCATAGAATTAAAAAGGTATTGTCGGATATTATTCATTCTAATCAGACAGGTTTTTTACATGGAAGATACATTGGAGACAATATAAGGCAAGTATTGGAAACAATAGAACACTATGGAAAATATGGGAAACCAGGCCTGCTATTCATAGCAGACTTCGAAAAGGCATTTGATAAAGTTCGACTGGAATTTATATATAAATGCCTGGAGCATTTCAATTTTGGAGAATCTCTTATAAAATGGGTCAAAATCATGTATAGTAACCCTAGGTGTAAAATAGTAAATAATGGCTATGTCTCAGAAAGTTTCAAACTGTCAAGAGGAGTGAAACAAGGTTGTCCACTATCGGCATATCTATTTATTGTGGCCATCGAGATGTTAGCTATTAAAATCAGATCCAATAATAATATCAGAGGATTAGAAATACAGGGCTTAAAAACAAAGGTGTCATTGTACGCAGATGATTCATGTTTTCTTTTAGATCCACAACTAGAATCCCTCCACAGCCTCATAGAGGATCTAGATACATTTTCTAACCTCTCTGGATTAAAACCAAATTATGACAAATGTACTATATTACGTATTGGATCACTAAAAATACAATTTTACAATACCATGTAGTTTACCAATAAAATGGTCTGATGGTGATGTGGATATACTCGAATACATATCCCAAAGGAACTAAATGATCTCACTTCAATAAATTTTAATAGAAAGTTAGCAAAAATAGATAAGATCTTACTACCATGGAAAGGAAAATACCTGTCAATTTGTGGAAAAATCACCCTGATTAACTCTTTAGTATTATCCCAGTTTACCTATTTGCTTATGGTCTTGCCTACGCCTAGCAAACAGTTTTTTAAATTATATGAGAAAAAAATATTCAATTTTATTTGGAACGGCAAGCCAGACAAAATTAAAAGAGCATATTTATATAATGAATATGAATTCGGAGGACGGAAATTATTAAATATTAAAGCATTAGACCTATCACTAAAATCTTCAGTCATCCAAAAGTTATACTTAAATCCGAACTGGTTCTCAAGCAAATTAGTAAGATTGTCTCACCCACTGTTCAAGAAAGGCATTTTTCCCTTTATTCAGATTACAACCTCTCACTTTCAGTTATTTGAAAAGGAAATAATCTCCCAAATGTCACTATTTCTAAAACAAGCCATAGAAAGTTGGTTGCAATTTCAATTTAATCCTCCAGAAACGACAGAACAAATAATGCAACAAATATTGTGGTTAAATTCAAATATACTAATTGACAAAAAACCTTTATTTATTGACAGAATGTTTAAAAAAGGTATAATCTTCGTAAATGATATCATCGGTAGGACTGGTGGAGTTATGTCGCACATGCAGCTAATAAAAACATATGGAAATGTCTGCTCTACCCAAAATTACAACCAAATAATTGCAGCCTTACCGCAAAAGTGGAAGAGGAAAGTTGAAGGGGGAGAAAGTAAGGAACTTGTCTGTCGGCCTTGCATTAAAGAACATAATTGGTTAAGGAAAACTGTGATAAATAAAAAAGTATATCAGTTTCACTTAAGGACCAAAGGATTGACAGCAGTCCCATATAGATTGCAAAATAGTTGGGAAGAGATCTTTGACGTACCGATCCCATGGCATTGTAGCCATTTGCTACAGCCTGTCAACTATGCCTCTGCCTATCCCTGTTCTCTCCTCTCTGCACAGGCTACACAAACGCACCACACCGCGTGGCTGCTGCCTCTCTAACCTGGTGGTCCCTGCACGCACCACCCACGTGGAGTTCCAGGTCGCAGGCAGCCTCTGGAACTGCCGTTCTGCTGCCAACAAAGCTGACTTCATCCCAGCCTATGCCAACCTCCAGTCCCTCGACTTCCTGGCGCTGACGGAAACATGGATCACCACTGAAAACACTGCTACTCCTACTGCTCTCTCCTCGTCTGACCATGTGTTCTCGCATACCCCGAGAGCATCTGGTCAGAGGGGTGGTGGTACAGGAATCCTCATCTCTCCCAAGTGGACATTCTCAATTTTTCCCCTAACCCATTTGTCTATCTCCTCATTTGAATTCCATGCTGTCACAGTCACTAGCCCATTTAAGCTTAATATCCTTGTCATCTATCGCCCTCCAGGTTCCCTTGGAGAGTTCATCAATGAGCTTGACGCCTTGATAAGTTCCTTCCCTGAGGATGGCTCACCCCTCACAGTTTTGGGGGATTTCAACCTCCCTATGTCCACATTTGACTCATTTCTCTCTGCCTCCTTCTTTCCACTCCTCTCCTCTTTTGACCTCACCCTCTCACCGTCCCCCCTACTCACAAGGCAGGCAATACGCTTGACCTCATCTTCACTAGATGCTGCTCCTCTACTAATCTCACTGCAACTCCCTCCATGTCTCCGACCACTACTTTGTTTCCTTTTCTCTCTCGCTCTCCTCCCACACTACTCACTCTGCCCCTACACAGATGGTAATGCGCCGCCGCAACCTTCGCTCTCTCTCTCCCACTACTCTCTCCTCTTCCATCCTATCATCTCTTCCCTCTGCTCAATCCTTCTCCCTCCAATCTCCTGATTCTGCCTCCTCAACCCTCCTCTCCTCCCTTTCTGCATCCTTTGACTCTCTGTGTCCCCTATCCTCCCGGCCGGCTCGGTCCTCCCCCTCCAGCTCCGTGGCTTGATGACTCATTGCGAGCTCACAGAACAGAGCTCCGGGCAGCGGAGCGGAAATGGAAGAAAACTAAACTCCCTGCCGACCTGGCATCTTTTCACTCCCTCCTCTCTACATTTTCTTCATCTGTTTCTGCTGCTAAGGCCACCTTCTACCACTCTAAATTCCAAGCATCTGCCTCTAACCCTAGGAAGCTCTTTGCCACATTTTCCTCCCTCCTGAATCCTCCCCCCCCACCCCTCCTCTCTCTCTGTGGATGACTTCGTCAACCACTTTGAAAAGAAGGTTGACGACATCCGATCCTCGTTTGTTAAGTCTAATGACATTGCTGGTCCTGCTCACACTGCCCTACCCTATGCTTTGACTTCTTTCTCCCCTCTCTCTCCAGATAAAATCCTGCGACTTGTGACTGCAGGCCGCCCAACAACCTGCCCGCTTGACCCCATCCCCTCCTCCCTTCTCCAGACCATCTCCGGTGACCTTCTCCCCTACCTCACCTCGCTGATCAACTCATCCTTGACCGCTGGCCATGTCCCTTCCGTCTTCAAGAGAGCGAGAGTTGCTCCCCTTCTCAAAAAACCAACACTCGACCCCACTGATGTCAACAACTACAGACCAGTATCCCTTCTTTCTTTTCTTTCCAAAACTATTGAGCGTGCCGTCTTTAGCCAACTCTCTTGCTATCTCTCTCAGAATGACCTTCTTGATCCAAACCAATCAGGTTTCAGGACTGGTCATTCAACTGAGACTGCTCTTCTCTGTGTCACGGAGACTCTCCGCACTGCTAAAGCTAACTCTCTCTCCTCTGCTCTTGTCCTTCTAGACCTGTCTGCTGCTTTTGATACTGTGAACCATCAGATCCTCCTCTCCACCCTCTCCGAGCTGGGCATCTCCGGCGCGGCTCACTCCTGGATTGCGTCCTACCTGACCGGTCGCTCCTACCAAGTGGCGTGGCGAGAAGCTGTCTCCGCACCACGTGCTCTCACCACTGGTGTCCCCCAGGGCTCAGTTCTAGGCCCTCTCCTTTTCTCCCTATACACCAAGTCACTTGGCTCTGTCATATCCTCACATGGCCTTTCCTATCATTGCTACGCTGACGATACACAACTAATCTTCTCCTTTCCCCCTTCTGATAACCAGGTGGCGAATCGCATCTCTGCATGTCTGGCAGACATATCAGTATGGATGACGGATCACCACCTCAAGCTGAACCCTGGCAAGACGGAGCTGCTCTTCCTCCCGGGGAAGGACTGCCCGTTCCATGATCTCGCCATCACGGTTGACAACTCCGCTGTGTCCTCCTCCCAGAGTGCGAAGAGCCTAGGCGTGACCCTGGACAACACCCTGTCGTTCTCCCGCCAACATCAAGGCGGTGACCCGCCTCCTGCAGGTTCATGCTCTACAACATTCGGAGAGTACGACCCTGCCTTACACAGGAAGCGGCACAGGTCCTAATCCAGGCACTTGTCATCTCCCGTCTGGACTACTGCAACTCGCTGTTGGCTGGCCTCCCTGCCTGTGCCATTAAACCCCTACAACTCATCCAGAATGCCGCAGCCCGTCTGGTGTTCAACCTTCCCAAGTTCTCTCACGTCACCCCCCTCCTCCGCACACTCCACTGGCTTCCCAGTTGAAGCTCGCATCCGCTACAAGACCATGGTGCTTGCCTATGGAGCAGTGAGGGGAACGGCACCTCTGTACCTTCAGGCTCTGATCAGTCCCTACACCCAAACGAGGGCATTGCGTTCATCCACCTCTGGCCTGCTGGCTCCCTTCCTCTGTGGAAGCATAGCTCCCGCTCAGCCCAGTCAAAACTGTTCGCTGCTCTGGCACCCCAATGGTGGAACAAGCTCCCTCACGATGCCAGGACAGCGGAGTCACTCACCACCTTCCGGAGACATTTGAAACCCCACCTCTTTAAGGAATACCTGGGATAGGATAAAGCAATCCTTCTAACCCCCCAAATTGTAAAGTGGTTATCCCACTGGCTATAGGGTGAACGCACCAATTTGTGAGTCGCTCTGGCTAAGAGTGTCTGCTAAATGACGTTAATGTGCCCTTGAGCAAGGCACTTAACCCTAATTGCTCCTGTAAGTCGCTCTGGATAAGAGCGTCTGCTAAATGACTAAAATGTAAATGTAAATGATAGTGTTTATGAACTGACACGCAAAACGACACCGGATTCAAAAATTAGAATCTTTCAATTTAAATTATTATATAAAATTCTTGCTACCAATAGAATGTTATTTATATGGGGGATACAATCTTCCCAGCTCTGCAGATTTTGCTGTGAAGAGATAGAATCATTAGATCATTTGTTTTGGTTCTGTCCATTTGTAGCTTGTTTTTGGACACAGGTCCAGGAATGGCTAAAGGATTGCAATATTTACCTGGAACTAACCTTGCAGATAGCATTACTGGGTGATCTGAAAAGTCATAGTCAATCAATCAATAATATAATAATACTTTTAGCAAAAATGTTTATTTTTAATTCACAATCTGTAGAAGCAATGAGAATAGAAAGGTTCAGAACTTTTGTAAAACATCACAGTATGGTTGAAATATATATGGCAAATAGAAATCCTATATGGATGGTGTTAAGAGATAGATGGGAGGTATTGAATAGAGTTGAAGGATGGGACTAATAACAAATAACAACAAATAATAACAAAGATAGCTAATAATGTAAGCATACTGTGTCCATAATAAGTATATAGGTTGTATGTTGGGAGCTTTTTGGGAAAGAGCACAGTTAGAAAGATATGGCATTTAGAAGCAAACCGGATGGACATCATGAAAATGATCGGAGAGGTTGAGAGTAGAAGAAGTTCAGGAGCAAAAAAAAAAAAAAAAAAAAAAATATATATATATATATATATATATATATATATATATATAGAGAGAGAGAATTATTGTAAAATTAACTCTGTCCATAAGGTGTAGATAGTAAGTATAGACCGGAAGTAGAGGCCTGGGCGTTGTTGTTCACTAATTTACTCCAAGTAGGGAAAGGATGGTGGGGTTGAAAAGTAATAAAGGGGAATATATATATATAAAAAATAAAAAAAACATGGGGGATTGGAAGTGATGCTGACAATTACATTGATAGAAGATACAATCTATCTGCAATATTAAGCTGATCCATCCCCCCGAAAAATAAAAAAAGAGAAAAAAAATAAAATAAAAATAAAAATAAAAATCCAAAAAAAAATAAAAAAAAATGACACATGAAAGCTGTGATTGAAAATCAGGGTTATTACACCAAATATTGATTTCTAAACTCTTCCTAAGTTAAAACATTACTATTGTGTTGTTTAAAAATGAACATGAACTTATTTTCTTTGTATTATTCGAGGTCTGACAACACTGCATCTTTTTTGTTATTTTGACCAGTTGTCATTTTCTGCAAATAAATGCTCTAAATGACAATATTTTTATTTGGATTTTGGGAGAAATGTTGTCAGTAGTTTATAGAATAAAACAAAAATGTAATTTTTACCCAAACACATACCTATAAATAGTAAAACCAGAGAAACTGATCATATTGCAGTAATCTCTTATTTTTTCCAGAGCTGTATATGTAAAAATAAAGAAATCACCCAAAATTCTAATATTTCTGAAAAAACATTGTCAGGCCTCAGGAGGAGTTACCTGGAGGAGGAGTTACCTGGAGGAGGAGTTACCTGGAGGAGGAGTTACCTGGAGGAGGGGTTACCTGGAGGAGGAGTTACCTGGAGGAGGAGTTACCTGGAGGAGGAGTTACCTGGAGGAGGGGTTACCTGGAGGAGGAGTTACCTGGAGGAGGAGTTACCTGGAGGAGGGGTTACCTGGAGGAGGAGTTACCTGGAGGAGGAGTTACCTGATATATATTTTAACACAGTCTGTTTTACTAACCTTGTTGGCACACACACACACACACACACACACACACACACACACACACACACACACACACACACACACACACACACACACAGCACAGCGAGGAGCAACACACACACACACACACACACACACACACACACACACACACACACACACACACACACACACACACACACACACACACACACACACACACACACAGCACAGCGAGGAGCAACACACACACACACACACACACACACACACACACAGAGAGACACACACACACACAGAGACACACACATAACACAGAGACACACACACACACACACACACACACACACACACACACACACACACACACACACACACACACACAGCACAGCGAGGAGCAACACACACACACACACACACACACACACACAGAGAGAGACACACACACACACAGAGACACACACATAACACAGAGACACACACACACACACACACACACACACACACACACACACACACACACACACACACACGAGAGAGAGACACACACACACACAGAGACACACACATAACACAGAGACACACACACACACACACACACACACACACACACACACACACACACACACACACACACAGAGAGAGAGACACACACACACACAAAGACACACACACACACAGAGACACACACATAACACAGAGACACACACACACACACAGACACACACACACACACACACACACACACACAGAGACACACACACCACACAGAGACACACACACACACACAGAGACACACACACACACACACACACACACACACACACACACACACAGAGAGAGAGACACACACACACACAGAGACACACACACACAGAGACACACACATAACACAGAGACACACTCACACACACACAGACACACACACACACACACACACACACAGAGAGACACACACACACAGAGAGACACACACACCACACAGAGACACACACACACACAGAGACACACACACACACACACACACACACACACCTCTGGGTGGATGAACAACGTAGTAATGACTCATGGTAGCAGACAGAGAACCTCAGGCCGTACACGACAGACAGGCAGTGGAAAAAAAATGAATTCTCCAACACCACATTACATTACAATGACCTCTCGTCACCTTGTAAAATGACTGGTTAATTGAGGTCAAACTTCAAACGTGGCTTTTAGAAACTCTGAGGCTCGTGGGTTTTACATTTTCCCTTGATGTGTGGAAATGAAGAAATTACTACATGGCTTAAATGTGAATATCTTATTCCAGCATAAGGGAGGTGTCCAGAAGAGCAGTCATGCATCCCAGCATTAGGGAGGTGTCCAGAAGAACAGTCATGTATCCCAGCATTAGGGAGGTGTCCAGAAGAACAGTCATGTATCCCAGCATTAGGGAGGTGTCCAGAAGAACAGTCATGTATCCCAGCATTAGGGAGGTGTCCAGAAGAACAGTCATGTATCCCAGCATTAGGGAGGTGTCCAGAAGAACAGTCATGTATCCCAGCATTAGGGAGGTGTCCAGAAGAACAGTCATGTATCCCAGCATTAGGGAGGTGTCCAGAAGAACAGTCATGTATCCCAGCATTAGGGAGGTGTCCAGAAGAACAGTCATGTATCCCAGCATTAGGGAGGTGTCCAGAAGAGCAGTCATGCATCCCAGCATTAGCGAGGTGTCCAGAAGAACAGTAGTTAGATTCTTCAAATAGCCACCCTTCGCCTTGATGACAGCTTTGCACACTCTTGGCATTCTCTCAACCAGCTTGACCTGGAATGCTTTTCCAACAGTCTTGAAGTAGTTCCCACATATGCTGAGCGCTTGTTGGCTGCTTTTCCTTCACTCTGCGGTCCGACTCATCCCAAACCATCTCAATTGGGTTGAGGTCGGGGGATTGTGGAGGCCAGGTCATCTGATGCAGCACTCCATCACTCTCCTTCTTGGTCAAATAGTCCTTACACAGCCTGGAGGTGTGTTGGGTCATTGTCCTGTTGAAAAACAAATGATAGTCCCACTAAGCCCAAACCAGATGGGATGGCATATCGCTGCAGAATGCTGTGGTAGCCATGCTGGTTAAGTGTGCCTTGAATTCTAAATAAATCACAGACAGTGTCACCAGCAAAGCACCCCCACACCATAACACCTCCTCCTCCATGCTTTACGGTGGAAAATACACATGCAGAGATAATCCGTTCACCCACACCGCGTCTCACAAAGACACGGCGGTTGGAACCAAATCTCCAACATGGACTCCAGACCAAAGGACAGATTTCCACCAGTCTAATGTCCATTGCTCGTGTTTCTTGGCCCAAGCAAGTCTCTTCTTCTTATTGGTGTCCTTTAGTAGTGGTTTCTTTTTAGCAATTTGACGATGAAGGCCTGATTCACACAGTCTCCTCTGAACAGTTGATGTTGAGATTTGTCTGTTACTTGAACTCTGTGAAGTATTTATTTAGTCAGCAATTTATGAGGCTGGTAACTCTAATGAACTTATCCTCTGCAGCAGAGGTACCTCTGTGTCTTCCATTCCTGTGGCGGTCCTCGTGAGAGCCAGTTTCATCATAGAGCTTGATGGTTTTTGAGACTGCACTTGAAGAAACATTCAACGTTCTTGAAATGTTCCGTATGGACTGACCTTCATGTCTTAAAGTAATGATGGACTGTCGTTTCTCTTTGCTTATTTGAGCTGTTCTTGCCATAATATGGACTTGGTATTTTACCAAATAGGGCTATCTTCTGTATACCCCCCTACCTTGTCACAACACAGCTGATTGGCTAAAACGCATTAAGAAGGAAAGAAATTCCACAAATTAACTTTTAAGAAGGCACACCTGTTAATTGGAATACATTCCAGGTGACTACCTCATGAAGCTGGTTGAGAGAATGCCAAGCGTGTGCAAAGCTGTCATCAAGGCAAAGGGTGGCTTAGTGGGTAAGAGCGTTGTGCCAGTAACCGAAAGGTCGCTGGTTCTAATCCCTGAGTCAACTTGGTGAAAAATCTGTCTGTGCCCTTAAGCAAGGCACTTAACCCTAATTGCTCCAGTTAGTCGCTCTGGGTAAGAGCGTCTGCTAAATGACTAAAATGTAAATGTATTTGAAGAATCTAAAATATATTTTAATTTGGTAACACTTTTTTGGTTACTACGTGATTCCATATATGTTATTTCATAGTTTTGATGTCTTCACTATCATTCTACAATGTAGAAAATTGTAAAAATAAAGAAAAACCCTTGAATGAGTAGGTATGTCCAAACTTTTGACCGGTAGTGTATATTTGACTCTGTTTGAGCGGATTGCCATGGATATTTGGTCTCTGCTCCTCCAGAGTGTCGCCTTATCTCTTGATCAGAGTTCAGATTGACACTATGGTCAACTCGTTAAAGCTGCTATCCTTACGAGCCCCAGAGGCATACAGCCAACAGTTTCCTAAATTACAAAAGACAAAATCGCAAACTCATGTTGCACTTGCAAGGGAAGTCCTATTTTTTATGTTGATTTTTTTTACAAGTGTTTTTTGATGGGTGGTTCTCAAGAGGTCAAGAGGTTCTCAAGAGGTCAAGGACCTTGAGGATTTAAAGACACTCACAGTACTCAAACAGTTCAAGAACTGCCATCACGAAAAGGTTGCTACCTACATCTATGAGCACAATGATCTTGCTCTTGAGAAAGCTGCAGTCCTTGCAGATGAGTTTGTGTTGCACAAACAGCAATCCAGAGAAGTCACATCCTACTGCAAGATTTGTATTTTTCTATAGTGCCCAAAGCACTGGTTCCTTGCCAGTTTGTCATTACTGCCGTGCAAAAGGACACATTGTCTGTCAGTGTCCTAAGTTGAAACAGAAAAATGAGAGAGAGAAAAAGCTTTCTTTCTTGTGGGAGCACTCCAGCACGATATCTCTGGTTGGGACTGGTTTATCTAATAAACAAGATTTTGGATCACATGTGTATATGAACCCTGATTACAGTGTGTGAGTTCAAGACGCGGAGGTAGGTTGCTTGGAAGTTCCTTTGTATAATGTGGAACTAGAGTCTGATCTTGTATCCGGTCCCGTGGTCATTGGAGTGAGGCCTAGCCTACCTGTGAAGGGGATCTCATTCGTTTTAGACTACGATTTGGCTGGAGGGAAGGTCGTGTGTTAAGGAACCCAGAGTAGAGGAAGCTGATGTGTTATCAGAGAAATACCCTAGTGTTCCCAACATGTGGTGTTACACATTCTAAATCTAACAAGATTGCCAAAAGCAAGTCTAGTGTTGAAGAGGATGTTAACTAACAGACTGAGCTTGTTGTCAATGCAGGCAATCTCAACGCTGTGCGTTACAGGGAAGACATCCTCCTCCCTCATGTGGTACCCTTCCTGCAGGCTCATCCTGACATGACCCTCCAGCATGACAATGCCACCAGCCATACTGCTCGTTCTGTGCGTGATTTCCTGCAAGACAGGAATGTCAGTGTTCTGCCATGGCCAGCGAAGAGCCCGGATCTCAATCCCATTGAGCACGTCTGGGACCTGTTGGATCGGAGGGTGAGGGCTAGGGCCATTCCCCCCCCAGAAATGTCTGGGAACTTGCAAGTGCCTTCAATGTCATCTCACATCAAGAACTGGCAAATCTGGTGCAGTCCATGAGGAGGAGATGCCCTGCAGTCTTTAATGCAGCTGGTGGCCACACCAGATACTGACTGTTATCGTTACCCATAGATATGGACATTTTGTTTAGCAATAAAGGGACTAGACAACAGGATAGATAATAGACAGTAGCAGCAGTATACTGTAGGTAGGGGTAAAGTGACTAGACAACAGGATAGATAATAGACAGTAGCAGCAGTATACTGTAGGTAGGGGTAAAGTGACTAGACAACAGGATAGATAATAGACAGTAGCAGCAGTATACTGTAGGTAGGGGTAAAGTGACTAGACAACATGATAGATAATAGACAGTAGCAGCAGTATACTGTAGGTAGGGGTAAAGTGACTAGACAACAGGATAGATAATAGACAGTAGCAGCAGTATACTGTAGGTAGGGGTAAAGTGACTAGGCAACAGGATATATAATAGACAGTAGCAGCAGTATACTGTAGGTAGGGGTAAAGGGACTAGACAACAGGATAGATAATAGACAGTAGCAGCAGTATACTGTAGGTAGGGGTAAAGTGACTAGACAACAGGATAGATAATAGACAGTAGCAGCAGTATACTGTAGGTAGGGGTAAAGGGACTAGACAACAGGATAGATAATAGACAGTAGCAGCAGTATACTGTAGGTAGGGGTAAAGGGACTAGACAACAGGATAGATAATAGACAGTAGCAGCAGTATACTGTAGGTAGGGGTAAAGTGACTAGACAACAGGATAGATAATAGACAGTAGCAGCAGTATACTGTAGGTAGGGGTAAAGTGACTAGGCAACAGGATATATAATAGACAGTAGCAGCAGTATACTGTAGGTAGGGGTAAAGGGACTAGACAACAGGACAGATAATAGACAGTAGCAGCAGTATACTGTAGGTAGGGGTAAAGTGACTAGACAACAGGATAGATAATAGACAGTAGCAGCAGTATACTGTAGGTAGGGGTAAAGGGACTAGACAACAGGATAGATAATAGACAGTAGCAGCAGTATACTGTAGGTAGGGGTAAAGGGACTAGACAACAGGATAGATAATAGACAGTAGCAGCAGTATACTGTAGGTAGGGGTAAAGTGACTAGGCAACAGGATAGATAATAGACAGTAGCAGCAGTATACTGTAGGTAGGGGTAAAGTGACTAGGCAACAGGATAGATAATAG